>NW_021940122.1:7293951-7390300 GCF_001715985.3 Manacus vitellinus
CTGTCCCGAGCAACGTGCCCTGGCGGCCGCCACGGTCCCGCCGCCGCCCGAGGGAGGAAGAACCGGGTCGAGGGCGGGGCGGAGCCCAGGGCAAGAGAGGGGTGGCTCAAACCCCCTGGCTCCCCCTTAAGGCCGTGTTCCCCCCGGCAAGGGGCCTCCCGCCTGCCCGCCCGCAGCCCCCGGGCTGCTGTTATCTGGTGGCCTTGTGGAGCTGGGGAGGGAGCGTGGCTGCTGCCTTGGCTCCTAAGAGTACTTTAGACTTCTTGAGACACGAGGGCCCCGGTGGGGGGGAAGGCGGGGGAAGGGGAACCGTCGGGATTATTAGGCTAATTTGCCTGTTGGTAGCAGTAAGGATGTGATGGGAGATGGTAGCAGGAGGAAGGTGGGCGCCCCTGACGTTATCCTGTTTAATGGAGTGATAAATCCTCGCAGAAGGCTGTGCGGCAGTTTCTGCCCTGTATCAGCCCTTTATCTACCTTACAGCCCACGAGGAGAAGTCCTTAATTTAGATTGTATGTTTTAACTAAGTAAAGCATATGTGGAGGCTGTTGGAAACGGACAGTAGTGGAAGGCTGTTGGAAATGAACAGTAGTGGCTGTTGAAAGTGGACGGTAGTGGAAGGCTGTTGGAAACGAACAGTAGTGAACACTTTTTAAAGCTGGATGTTGTGATCAAGCACACACGTGTGTGAAGAAGAAACACCTCTTGACTTCTATTTCATTTTATGTTTAAAAGCTAGCGGCCAGTTTCTAGGTTGTATTGTTTGGATGTTTGTTTTTTCCTCTTTAAATACTTCCCTGTGTATCTGGTATAGTTGGAGGTGTGTGGACTTATGTTTACAGAGTATTTCACAGAATATTCTGAGTTGGAAGGGACCTACAAGGATCAAGTCCAGCTCTTAAGTGAATGGCCCATACAGGGTTCAAACCCACAACCTTGGTGTTCTGAGCACCATGCTCTAACCAACTGAGCTAATCTCAGGCTTTACTGAGCTTTAGACACATTCCTGTGAAATTCCCTAATTTCTCTGCTTCTCGAGGAGAAGGTGACTGTGTGGGGTCACGAGACAAAGCGGTGTTAGTGTGTTCCCTGCCTACAGGTGTTCTGTGCTTCCTAAGCGCTGTTCAAACATTGACTTGACTTTGTATTGTCCTCATCTGTGCAGTACAACAGTGGCAATGTTGACATAACCGCATGAATAGGAGGGGAGCTGCAAGAAAGAACACGGGCTGTTACTCGGAAAAGGGGGTTGAGGAGAATGTGGGGTGGGTTTTCAGCATGTGTGTGTGCGCGTGTTTTTGTTGGGATTTTTTTTTAGTGATATCCTTTTGATGCTTAGCAGCCCAGCCTGATGTATTTCAGTCCAGTAGACAACAGGCAGTGTGCACAATAAGAGTTCACCCAGGAGATAAAACACTGAGGGGGGATTTGGGGGTGCTGGCAATATTATGAATCTTCTTTAAAGCGTCAAAGAAGCCTTAGAGTGGTTTGTGTGTGTGCGTGTTTAGGACTGTAGTGCAAAAGGCTTCAGGGATTTAGTCTGCCTTGGCAGGACTAATAGGAGGTACCAAGACTTTCTCATGTAGAAAGTTGTTAGCTGTCTTGCTTCCATTTCAGATTTCGTAGGTTGCATGGATAATAAAGCAATTAGCCCAGAACTGAAGTACCGACACAAGCGATAATTCAGCAGGGATAATATGGCTGCCTCATGCTTTCTGGTAGCAAGTCACAAGATTTGTTCATTTAGCAGTGAGAATGCATGCGGATAATTAGGGACACCCTGAAAAATGGGGATGTGAGAGAGCAAGGCTATGAAAAAGGTGATGTGTGGATACAACACTCAACAGTATGTGCCTGCCCTGAGTTAGGGTGGCCTAAAAGGAAACTTCTTTCCCATGGGAGCATGGGATGGAAGAGAAAATAAGAGCATAAGTGTGACAGAACAACTTTCTTCTCTCTGTGGCTGTGAGGAGAAACTGAGCAGAGCGTCTGTTTTACTTTAAATGGTAACGGGACAAGGGGAGGGCCATCAGCTGCCTGGGTATGCTGTTCAGCCCAAAAAGCAGATTATCCAAGGGGGTGTGTGTAGTGGAGGAAAGCACTCAGGATTTAATTTCTGTTCAGAACTGCCTGGAAGCTACATGTCTGTAGACAGCAGCATGTTTCACTCCATCTCCCTCACTGCACAGACATAGCTCACAGTCATTGGTCCATGCTTTGGGTTGCTTCTGGAGATCTGTCCTACCTTATAGCCCACAAAGAGAAGTCCTTAATTCAGGTCGTATCTTTTAACTAAAGAAAAGCGTATGTGAAGGCTTTTGGAAACAGTAGTGAAGACTTTTTGATACTGAATGTTGTGATCAAGCAGCCTATGCGGAGGAGAAACACCTCTTGTCTTGCTCTGATTTCCCTGAATCTCAGTAAAGGGTTTTTTCCCTGTCAGAAACTAGGAAGGCTTATTGCATAATGGACTGAGTGGCAGTTATGCAAATCAAAGCAATCCTTATCTGGTGCAATTAAAAAATTTTAATATATTATTCTCCCCTCATTTTTTAATTCCTTTATTACTATGGCTATTTTATTACCTTGACTTTTTATTACAGAGGATAGTCCTTTTGCCAAAGAAAACCCTGGGCCTAGTCAACGCACATTTTTGCAAAAGCAGTGTAACAGAATGAGGGGTCTCTGGCAAGTGGTATGTACAACCCACAGCAATCCTGACCTGCTGAAAGCTTCAGGTCATGCTTCACCCAGGCCTTTCCAAGGAGTAGCCCGTCACCATGTTATCTAGGGTAAACTCAGTCCAGTCCACTCATCTTCATGTGTTTGTCAACTACTAGAGTTGTCTGGATTTACAGTAAAGATGCGCTAATATTACAGGCAAAGAAGTGAGGGAGGTGACTTTCCATAGCTGGCACAGCATGAAAAAACCAGGATGGGCTGCTCAGCTGTGCAGCAGTGGCATTTGGAAAACCCGCTCTGCACTTGATTCAGCTCCCTGACAAGTAGAGATGTTTGTCATAATAACCAGAGAACGCTTAAGATGTGTGGGTGGTCCTGTTTTTATCTTGGTGATGAAAACCCTCATAGGGTTTAGATCCTTTCTGATGGGAGAAGAGCTTGTCCATCTGTGATTTGGGAAGCAGCAGTCTTGCACAATAAGCAATTACTATCTATGAAGTAAAAACTGCCTTGTACTGTCCTTGATGTTGAGAGACTGTTCAATTGATGCAGTTGATTAAATTTTTGATTCAGGATAGGAGATTGAACACAGCTCTTGGGAGGGAGTAAGAAGGATCCAAAGAAGCCATTCGCATCCCTTGCTAAGATTACATGGGATCATGGAGCGGAGTTTTCAGTCAATAGGCATAGTCCATTTTATGACACATCTGGTTAATATATTTGCTGAAAACTGTCTCATGAGACAGCAGGAGAGTAACTTTTCTGTTTTCTCTGCACAATTGATTATAATGACATAAGTAGTAGAACAGACCAGCCCTCCAGGGACGGCATAATTTATTTTGGCTCTTACTTGACATTTCTTGTTGGATTAAGTGATCATAGAATAGGGTACTTCTGAGCTTGTCTGCTGATTTGTACCCTTCCCGTTTCCTGGTCAATCATGGCTTGTGTCGGGAACATCAGGTATGAATGGCTCAATTAGTCCAGAGCGGAAAAGCATAAGCTGTATCTGAAAGACAATAGGATTTTCTGGAGGCTGTATAAAACTTCTTACGCTGGTGTGTACAAATGTTGTGCTTAAGCCAGTGGAAAAAAAAATAAATCTTGCATGGAAAAAAAAAGAAGCTGCGCTGTTTTATTTCTCTGGCAGTTTTGATGAGTCACATGGGTTAAGTCAAGTAACAGGGGTGACATTTCTGATGAGACAGACCTTCCTTTGTGTTCAGGCTCAGTGATTAAATCACGGTAAGATGTGATTCTGGAGTACCATAGGCCTTCTTCTCATTGTACAGCAGGAAAAGGAGGGGAAAGCAGGGAAATCCTACAGAGCTGAGGTGGGATGAAACTCTCTTTCCCTGGCAACCCAGCCAGCACAAGCCTTTGTTGAACAGATTGGGCTCATCTTGCTGGAAGAGAGGCGATGGCCCTGGAGGCACAGAACAGGGGCAGGACTTTTAACTCTGATCTGTGTGTCAAGTTCAGATTTGAATGATGGAGCAGGAAGTTCAGACTCTGCATGAAATGATCCTGTAGCAAGAGCTGAAACTGATTCTCCTTACTTTTCTGTAAGGTTGAGATGTGGTACTAAAGAAACAGAAGGGAAGATACTATGCTTTTCTCTCTTTTTTTTTTTTTTAAGCTGAGGAATGCTGAGCTCCTCGGTAAGATGGACTCCATTAAGACCCAAATACTTGGGTGCTTAAAGAAACAAGTAATTCTGTCAGCTCTTTGTTCTGACTGCAGCTGATTGCTGGGTTTTTTTGTTTTGTTTTGTTTTTAAAGCAAATCAGGCTTGAACAAGGGCAGTGAGCCTTTTCATGTTTGCCCACTTGTAGATTGTTTCAGCTGCAACTGAAAAAGCTTAAACATTCTTATATTTTGGGTTGTTTACCATTGTCCCAGATAAGCTGAGTGACTCCTCACAGAAGTTTCAAAGAACCAGAAGGTTTTTATATTCACCTGCAAGAGCTTGCCAAGCTTTTCTGAGGAGAAGGGTGAAGCTCAAGGTGATAGACTCCTAGTCAAGCAAGAAGGCACTAGCTCCTTCACCTTTATTAAAAATCATTTCTCATCTCAAGCAGTAATCAGGAAGCATGTGTTTTGTGCAGGGCTGTGTTTGGACTTGTCTGCTGTAGCTCTAGGAGAAGTCAAAAGTAGTTTCTTTCAGAGACTGAAGGAGAGCAATGCTTCATGGTGACTTTTTGTGAATTGCCCTGTGGCAAAAAATTCTTGTGATGCTGGAATGTGAGGACCGTGCTCGTTTAAGTATGCTTTTTAAAGAAGGGAAATGGGAGTTTAGGTGCAGGGAAAAAAAATGCCAGGAATGCTGACAGTCTGTAGCACTGTCCTTTTCCTATACCAGTGGAGGCAAATAGCTCGACTCTGCTCCACTTATTAAAATTCTGTTTCCATTGCACAGTTCTGTAGTTGCATGCAAGGATATGGGACATGCAAAGCCTGCCTTTACTGAATAGGGTGAGAGAACTGTGCATGACAAACGTGTGACTGGCTGCAGAGTGTTGCACACAGAGCTTTCTTAGAACAGTAAAAACCCGTGTCTAGATGTGACTGACAGGTTCTTTTAGATAAGTAAAGATTTTTTTTTTCTTTTTTTGTGTAGTTTCACTTTTGGTTTTGGTTTCTACTTCTCTTGGAGTTGATAATAAAAATTTCTTGTGCTTGCTGCTGAACAGGACAGTTCTTGGATCCTAACAATAGTTCCTGTGTCCAGATCGCTCTCAGGAATCCAGTTCGTGGTTTGAGATGCTCATTCAAAGATGGAGCAAGGCAATGCCTTTGAAACCTTTTCTTAATCTTGTTAAAGGTTTGACTCTGGTGCAACTAACTTCTGTTTCATCTCAGAGTTCTTCTCGAGGATCTTATTGGGTGAAAATCTCATCACCTAAAACTTGGCAGAGTGTAGGGAAGTAATAGGCTTTACACAGCAGGGAAGAGAGAGTTATCTTTTTAAGTGATGTTTATGTGCACTAAGTCATGATTTGTTTGTCCTTAGATGCTTGTTTACTCCATTATGACAAGATCTAAATCTTTACATAATTTCGTGTAGAATTAACCATAATAAAAGTGAATGAAAATCCTACTGAATAAAGGGGTTGTGAGCAAATCATTTACTCTGTGAAGTGTGAGCGGGACTGAGCACAGATTGAATCTGCGAAAGTGCACTGCTGCTTTGTATACCATTCTTGCTGGTCAAACTGCCATAAATTGAAAGCAGATTTGTTGCATAACCAGCCAACTAGTGTGCCAAACTGAGAATGAAAGTGTTGGAACTTAGCCCCCAGATTCGACCAGCCAGAGATACCACATCGTACTTATCTTCAGTTGATAGGCTGCTCCTCCTTGCCAGGGGATGTGGAGGACTCAGAGGGGGGAGGAGAAGTTAATGCCTTGGAGAAAACATACGTATGCACTCAGGAATTGGTTTCTTCTGCTCTTCATCACTTTTTCAGCTTGAGCTGGGGCTTGAGCGTCAAGACGGCCTGAATAGCTTGCTTTCCTCCTAGCTAGACTTGCACAATGTCTGGCTATAATCTGTGTATTGGGGATGATGTTGAGCAGACTTGTCTGCTCACTAGCTCATTTTTTTAATTTACTGAAGTGGCATAACATTCATAGAATCATTTAGGCTGGAAAAGACCATTAGAATAATTGAGTCCAAGTGTTAACCCATCACTGCCAAATCTATCGCTAAACCATGCCTCCGAGTGCCACACCTACGCATCTTTTAAATACTGCCAGGGGTGGTGACTCAACCACTTCCCTGGGCACAGTGTTCCAGGGTTTGATGGCCCTTTCTGTGAAGAAATTTTTCCCAATGTTCAGTCTAAACCTCCCCTGGCACAACTTGAGGCCATTTCCTCTTGGCCTGCCACTTCTTACTTGGAAGAAGAGACCAACCCTCAGCTGGCTACAGCCTCCTTTCAGGTAGTTGTAGAGAGCAATAAGATCCACCCTGAGTCTCCCTTTCTCCAGACACCCACAGCTCCCTCAGCTGCTCCTCATAGGACTTGTGCTCTGGAACCTTCACCAGCTTCGTTGCCCTTCTCTGGACAGTCTCCAGCACCTCAATGTCTGTCTTGTAGTGAAGGGTCCAAAACTGAACACAGGATTGGAGGCGCGGCCTCACCAGTGCCCAGTACAGAGGGACAATCACTTCCCCAGTGCTACTGGCCATGCTTTTTCTGATACAGGCCAGGATGCCATTGGCCTTCTTGGCCACCTGGGCACACTGCTGGCTCGTGTTCAACCACTGTTGACCAGCACCCCCAGGTCCTTTTCTGCTGGGCAGCTTTCCAGCCACTTTGCCCCAAGCCTGTAGTACTGCATGGGGTTGTTGTGACCCAAGTGCAGGACCCAGCACTTGACCTTATTGAACCTCGTACTGTTGGCCTTGGCCCATTGATCCAGCCTGTCCAGATCCCTCTGCAGAGCTTTCTACCCTCCAGCAGATTCAACACTCCTGCCCAACTTGGTGTGCCTGAATACTGGCTAAGGGTACACTCAATTCCCTTGTCCAGATCATAGATCAAAATATTTAACAGGACCAGCACCAATACTGAGCCTTGGGGAACACCACGTATGACCGGTCAACAGCTGCATGTAACTCTTCACCACTGCTCTCTGGGTCCAACCATCCAGCTGGTTTTGTACCCAGAAAAGAGTGCACCTATCCAAGCTACAAGCAACCTGTTTCCCCAAGAGAATATTGTAGGAAACAGCTCAAAGGCTTTACTAAAGTTTAGGTAGACAACTTTTATAAACTATAATAATTTTGTCTGTCTGGCAGTCTTGTGTGCATACTTCGTGTCTACTGCTGTAGAATTTGACAGTGAGATGTTTCTAATGATGCTGTGTCTTCTCTTGCAGGCTGGAAGAGACAAATATGAGCCCACTGCTACATCAGAGCATGGCGGAAAGAAGAAGAAGAAGGGGAAGAAGGAGAGGGACATGGATGAGCTTAAAAAGGAAGTTACAATGGTAAGACTGTAGGGCACAGAAAGAGCAGCCTAAAAAACATTTGCTTTACCCAAAGCCCTGTGCCTTATGTGACTAAAAGAAGAGTTGGTGTGCTGACAGCATGGTGTAACTAAAGGCACTGATCCCCCTTTTCCTCCCTTTCCCTCTGTCCCCAAGCCCAACATGCTGCAAGTGTTTGAGCATCAGGATGACCACACAGTAGACTCTGGAAACATGACTTCTCAAAAGGCACTTCACACAGAACCTATGTTTCTGCTTGCCTGTATTGCCCGTAGCACAGCATAGTTGTATTTCCTCACCAGGCAAGCGCTCTCTGGATAGCAGCATTACAAGCTTTATTGTGCTGTCATGTGAGTGGCACTGCTGTTTTCATTCCAGATGAGGAGTTGAGGCTGTACAGCTCCATTTACTGCTGGCCTCTGCTCAGAGTGACCTCAGTATTATTCCTTCTAATCATGTTTGAAGCTGTGGGAGGTGTCTCCCATCCTTATCTCTGAATGCTGGATGATGCTATACATCTGTCTGTGAGCATCTGGCTTAGATCTGCTCTCCTTGAAGGCGATGTGGGTTTTGTTTCTGTTCTGTGGATTTGAGACTGTGCTTTCACATTTTTGGCCCCTCAGGGAGAGAGAGGGGTTACTAAAGATTGCTCCAAGATGAGATTTTGCGTTCAGTAGTGATATGAACTTAAAGCATCTGCTCCTCCAGTAAAACCTTCTAAGTGAGGCACTGCTCTGCACCAAGTCGATCCAACTGAAAAATAGCCTTTCTGTGAAAAGAAACCTCTGGGGGACAACACACTTCTCCCGAAGTAGTGCTTAATCTGGCAGCACTACTTAAAAATGTGTGAAATTGCAGGCTTAATCTTCTGTACATTCCTACCTTCCTTCCCAACTCCTTTTCTTTCCCCTCCTCTCTCACCCCCCCCCAAAAGCCCGACCTGTTGAGACTTCACAGAATCTGCTGGGGGTGTAAAGACTGCACCGAGATATACTAAGACATTTTTAAAAAAGCTGTCACGTTGTACGCAAATAGTCACAAGAACACTAAAGGTGAGACTCTGCTGAATTGCGGAATGCGCTTGAGTTTCTCTTCACAGGGAAGATGAGCTGGAGTCTTGCTATCTCACCAAGCTGTTACAGATAGGAAACCTGGGGTGTGGGGTGGAATTGCTGAGCTCTTGCTGATGAGCCTACAGGTACCGATCATTTCTCTCCCGACTATTTCTTGTCTTTCAGGATGACCACAAGCTGAGCCTTGATGAACTTCATCGTAAATATGGAACAGACTTGAGTCGGGTAGGTAGACGTTGTTTTCCTGCCCCCCTTACCCTCCTCTGAAAAGAAACATTCTTGACTCAGAGCATTTCACAAAAGGAGGTCTGGGTGGTCTGGTTTCAGTGTGGTGGTGTGTTTTTTTGGTTTTTTTTCTCTTTAATCTCCCCTCCTCCAGTTAAGTTTCCCAGGCTTCCCAGAACTGTTGAATTCACAAATACTTCTCTTCATACTCCCACTGTACAACCTGACTGCAGTACTGTTGTGACTTTGCTGCTAACAAAGTCACTGTTATCTGCCTCTGAATTGTTCAAGGTCAAATTGATTCTTGGATTTATTTTTTTTTTTCCTGAGGGACATGTAATGAAGATAAATGCTTGTTCTGTTGCAAATATAGCCTAGTGAGCTAGCACATGCCCAGAGACTTAATGATGGCTAGTAGCAGTTATAATTTTACCTTCCTGTAGTTAGAGGTATGCAAATGTCCAAGGCTACCTCCAAGCCCGGTGCAGAAGCACTGCAGTGATTTTACACCTTTGCTGTTGTTTGCTTTGCTTAATGCATTTTTTGCACGAGTGCACATAGCATCAAGTTTGCTCTTTACAACAGCACAGAGATTTGCATTTTTGTGTCAAAGACCTTGGCTTCTGAAAGCTGAACTTCCTGGAAGGTTGTTCCAAAGTGTCATCATGGTTATGGCCCCCAACTTTCACGCTTGTTCCGTAATTTGATAGGATGGATTGCACTGTGCTGTTCCTCAGAGCTCAAAGTCTGCTACTGTAGCTTTCTTGTCCTGCCCTTCTTCAGTTTTGTAGCCCCGTGGCCTGCAGGCTCCTCAAGTAGCATTCAGCATCCTGTAGCTCCTCTTTTGGCATTCAGCTTTCACACCCAGCTCTTGTGTTGTGGAACCCTGGCAGCTGTGGACATCTGTTAGCAGCTCCTTGTTGCTGTGGTACGCCTTGAACAAATTCAGAGCTACCTTCTGTGGTCAGTCTTGCCACAATGCCTAAAAAAAGAAACCTCTCTTGTAGGGTTTGACTTCTGCACGTGCAGCTGAGATTTTGGCTCGTGATGGCCCAAATGCCCTCACCCCTCCACCCACCACTCCTGAATGGGTAAAGTTCTGTCGGCAGCTCTTTGGAGGATTCTCACTCCTGTTGTGGATTGGTGCTATTCTATGTTTTCTGGCTTACGGCATACAAAGTTTGATGGAGGAGGAGGCCAACAAAGATAATGTAAGTAAAAATGTCGTTTTTTACCTCAAAGGCAGGCCGAGCAGCCTGTTTAGCTCAAAGCAGATTAACTTCCTCGAAGCATTCCGTCCAGAAGCTTTTCCCATAAGCACGGGAAATTCAGTGTGAGAGCTTAACATGTCTTGGAGTGCTTCCACATAATGAAATGAACAGCCAACTTCCTTTGTGTTGTGTTAACAACACTAGCTTGTGGATGGCCTTTGTGTACAAAATGTACAGAGACTGCAAGTACCTTCATGCTTGTAATGGGGCACTTAAATGCCAAGCAATTTATCTGGACAAGCTGGAAGCCTTTCAGGCAGATCGTCCTCTGACTCATTTTCTCTGCTCTTTGTAGCTGTACCTGGGTGTCGTGTTGGCAGCTGTGGTTATCATTACTGGCTGTTTCTCTTATTACCAAGAAGCAAAAAGTTCCAAGATCATGGAGTCCTTCAAGAACTTGGTGCCTCAGGTATGGAAGAACTCATTTCCCTGAGGTCTGCCAAGCCGTAGCTTTCTCAAGGTTATTAACAGTTTTAAATATTGGCTTCAGTTGCAGAAGACCTGGCTGTTACTGTGGGTTACTAGCTCTTAATTTCTGTGGGTCTATAATACTCCTTCCCCTTTATGCTCCAAGCAATTATGCTAATAGGCCAAAGTAGTTTCTGAAGCCCTGTGAGTTCCACCAACTTATTAATGATCATAGGACACTTTCTTAATAGTCTGGGGAGCTCAGTAACTGGTGTGATAAGCATTAGAACTTGGATTCCTTCATGGACAGTCTATAACATACCTAACTATCGAACTGTCACCTGGGGAGCAAGGACCTTTAATATCAAGAAAACAAAAAATAGCTATTTTTCTTAAATAACATACGTATCAGATAAAAACATTTTAGTCCAAGTAAAAACCTTGTGGAACCATATCACAACTATTCAGGTCTTCTGAACCTTTTCTTTTGACTTGCTTTTGACCTAGATTGTTTCTTCGCTGTCTTTCAGCAAGCACTTGTAATCAGAAATGGTGAGAAGATGAGCATAAATGCTGAAGGAGTTGTAGTTGGAGATCTAGTGGAGGTGAAAGGAGGAGACAGAATTCCAGCTGACCTTCGGATCATATCTGCACATGGTTGCAAGGTACAGCAATGACAGAGTGTCTGGAAACTTCATTCTGAAGGAGAATGAATTAGTCTGGCTTTGAAATGTCATAGAATGTCTTCTATGCAATGAATGGGTGGGGGAGTGAAAGAGAAGGGTGGGGGATGTACCTTGTGTTTCATCTACTTTCGTTGCTGAAGGCATCTGCCTGCTTGTGTATGACAAAGTACTCTCTTTCATGTAGGTGGATAACTCCTCACTTACTGGTGAATCAGAGCCTCAAACCAGGTCTCCTGACTTCTCCCATGAGAACCCACTGGAGACCAGGAACATTGCCTTTTTTTCCACCAACTGTGTAGAAGGTATGTGACTCTCCTACTTCCCTGATGTATTAGCAGTGGTAGAGGTTGAACTGTATAGGTAAACAATGCGAATACACCATGAGTTCAGTGTATCAGTTGGTAGCCTACTTCTACCATGCAAAAGCAGGCTTGAAGTTCCTAGCAAAGTCTTGGCCTGTTCCAACTGCACTACTGTAGAATCGTCAAAGACTCCACAGCACTACTGGTTTTTTTCTTTTAGTTTCTTGCTTCTCCTAGAGGAGCAGCTATGTGGTGTGTCTTTGAGCCTGCCTGCCTTATTACAGCTGTGTTAAAGTGCAGATAACATAATGTAAACCAAAATGGTGTTAGGTAGAGCTATAAGAAATACTAAGCTGCTGCAGAAAGCAGGAACATCAGTCATATATGGCAGAACTTTTGTTGCAGCTCTGAGAATGGTGGTAAGCAGTCTTTGCGCTGAAGCCCACCCAGAGCATCTCTTCACCACTCTCAGGGTGGTGAGCTGTGACTGGTTTTGTTTTCTAAAACCTGTCTTCTCTTCTAGGCACTGCCCGTGGCATTGTCATTAGCACTGGGGATCGCACTGTGATGGGCCGTATTGCCAGTCTGGCTTCTGGACTGGAAGGGGGGAAAACTCCAATTGCCATGGAGATCGAGCACTTTATCCACCTCATCACTGGTGTGGCTGTGTTCCTGGGTGTTTCCTTCTTCATCCTTTCACTCATCCTTGAGTACACATGGCTGGAGGCTGTCATCTTCCTCATTGGGATCATTGTTGCCAATGTTCCTGAAGGGCTGCTTGCAACGGTTACGGTGAGTGAAGTTGGAAAAAAAGATTGTATTTGTTACATATATGGTTCTTAAAGAAGTGGAGTGCTTCATGCTCAGTGTGCATTCACAGAGGTAAACACTGTGAGTGTGTAGGGCTCAGCTTTGAGTTCAGCATACTCGGAGTAGTTGCTGAAATAAGTGTCAAGTTCTGCAGCAATTTACCCAATAAAGATGCTTCCCTAAGTCAGACCTGCACAGAGGCTTGGCAATGTAGAGCTGAAGTGAGCAAGACCAAAAGTTCCGGACTTGTCTTGCCTTTTTCTGTGGCAAGAAAGAGCCCTCCTGTTACAACTCCATGCAGCTTTAGGAAGCAGAGCAGCAACTGAGCCAGGCAATGGACAGTTGGAAGCTAGAACTAGATAAGAGCTTCTGGCAAGAAAGGGGTAGCTGGAGCTGCTCACTTCCTACACCAGTAAGTTGCAGCCTTATCACAAGAGCTATTTTGGGTCATCTCATATGTGGCCTGCGTTCACCTATTTTGAGAGTTCCTCTGATTAGGAGGTGGCAACTTGAACTGAAATGTTAGTCTGGGACTTGTCATTTCCTTCCCAATGCACTGAGAAGCAGGAGACTGAAACCTTATGAGTCCTTTTCTGAAGGTTTTATGATGAGGAAACTGTGTTATTTAAACCTACCACCTGGGCCTAAGTGTTGCTGTTTATTTTGGAGTGGCAGGGTGAGCAAGAGGTTAGGGAATCACTGCAGGGCATGTAAGCTGGTTGTAATTCCGTGTGCACGCTAAGTTGGATAGCAGTGTTATTACTGCACAACTACATCTAACCTGTCATCTTCTTCCTTGTCTCCAGGTATGTCTGACACTAACAGCCAAGCGTATGGCTCGTAAGAACTGCTTGGTGAAGAACCTCGAAGCTGTGGAAACCCTGGGTTCCACATCCACCATCTGCTCTGACAAAACAGGCACTCTGACACAGAATCGCATGACAGTTGCGCACATGTGGTTTGACAATCAGATTCATGAGGCTGATACTACAGAGAACCAGAGTGGTAAGACCATATCTTTACACTTGAGGCATTTCATTAAAAAATGGCTTTTTCTGGAGCTGCCTGTGTGCTGGTACTTCTAAGAACCTGCATTTATAACTCTCCAGCCCAAGTGAAGTTCACAGTGCAAGGACTTCTAACATATGATCTACAGTGAGCATAAAAACCCTTGAAATGACACATAGAAAGCTTTTCACAGTGCCACATTTCTGTTTAATCCTTTAATTCCATATAGCCTGCTTTTTACTCAAAATTACTCCATTGGAATTTGAGCCTCTTGAATGTTCAGCCCCGTACGTTTGTTCTGTACATAGAAATACTTGCAATGTACTTGACTATCTTTGCCAAAATGTATCTGATTAAATTGCTCCATCTGAAGTCTGCTGAAAGTGTGGACAGCAGAGGTGTTGGCCCTGATAATAATTACTTGAGGCTGGACATAGATGAAAAGTTCCATGTGGAACTAGATGGCTGCCTTTGGACAAGGGTTTTCCTGAAACATCCAGGTGGTGTTTGCAGAGCAGTAGCATGAATGTAAGACCTTAACAGGAAGTGTCTCCTTGATATTGATAAAAATCTGAAATCTCAGTATGCTATGCAACTGGGAGAGTTACTTACCTCTCCAGAACTCTTCAATCCAACCAAATTCAGGAGTTTCCTAGCTGTCATCTACCTTGTGAAATGTTGTGCTTGCAACACATTGTTAGCATAAATGTTTTTCCAGTGGTGCTGCTGCATCCTGTCCCAGACACTCCAAAACACTGTGCTTGTCTGAACCGCTTTAAAAAGCTGCTTTACTTAACACTGGTGCCAAGCAACAAGCTATAAATAGCTCTTCGGAAGCCCTCAGACCAGTAGTGATTCAATAAACCTAGAAGATTTCTCTTCATGGAAAGTATATTAGCTTATCAGTTAACAGTCGGTTCAATTCATCTCCCTTGAAGCCAACTTAAGAGCTGCCATGAGAGAAGTAGTATCTTTATTGTAACTTGTTCCTTTGGGAACTATTTCATCCAGTTCCTGGGTTGGTGGATAAAGTGAGACAAGCTGGAGGTAGAACCCAGCATTCCTTACTCAACCCTCTCTGAATGAATGTTAACCTGTCCAAAATTCTGTAGCTTTATCAGCAAGTCTTCTGCTACTGCTGGATGCAGCCATTACTGGAATCTTGAAAGCAAAGTGTTGTCTTGCACTGTTGCTATTTCACCCTCTGGTCTTAAAATAATCAGCTATTCATCGAGTACCTGGGAAGGGAGAAGGAATGAAAGAGATGTACTGTGCTAACATGCTCTAAGTGTTTCCTGTTTCTGAGCTAAAGGCTTCTTGCTTTTAAGTGTGTGGGATTTTGCACTTATGTGTTTGATTGTTTGGTTTTTTTTCAAGGGGAAGGCTTTTTGACATTTTCCCTCTGCTTTCAGGTGCTTCCTTTGACAAGAGCTCGGCCACTTGGAATGCTTTGTCCAGAATTGCAGGTCTCTGTAACCGTGCTGTGTTTCAGGCCAACCAGGAAAATGTACCAATTCTTAAGGTGAGTTTCTAAAAAAGATTTTTGTCCTGTTCCTCACCACTGCTCTCTCATAGTAAGATTACATCCTGTGGGTCACAGGAACCTGCAAAGTAGAGGTATCTGCCACTTTTCATCTTTTCTACAGTCTAGCACTCTTAGAGAAGGTATGCTCTGAGCAGCAGAGATGAGACTGGGAAGACATTTCTCCTACAGCAGCCTCCCTGCCATCCACGGGCATCTACACTCTCTTTGGGAGGTCAGATACTTCAGACAGGGCTAGGAAAGACCAGAAGGCTTTCCTAGGCATTTCCCAATATCTGGCTGTTCCAAGAATTGCTATCTCTGGCATTTGTGCACTTAAAAGCTACAAGCACCTGGTGCTGAGATAAGTAGACATCAGAGCTGGGAGAGTGTCTCTAGCCAGTCTGTTCTCACTGGCAACTCTTTTTAAGCTTTTGCTGGTTCAGTACTGGTGCAAATACTGGCATAAAACCAGTTCACATTCCTGATTCTGAACTGTGACCCAGCCAGGGCTGAAATTAATCGTACAGTGCTTATAATCTGTCAAATATTAGTCATGTTGCTTAGTAAACTTCTTCCCGAGGGTGTTCTGATGCTGTGGTAATAGAGATGATGGAAGAAGCTATTTTTTCCCAGCACTCCTCTGACTGTATCTTCTGAAATGCAGTGTTTGTCAGTACTAGATAATAGAATTATTTATTCTTTACTGCCATATCATGTCATGCAGAAGCTGGAACTGGGCTGAGATGAATACGCTTTTTTTTCCTCTCAATATCTGATCTTCTGTGGTGAGTCTACTGGGATGCATGTTTTGATAGTTGTCTCTTTCCTTAGAGAGCAGTGGCAGGAGATGCCTCTGAGTCTGCACTTCTGAAATGCATTGAATTGTGCTGTGGTTCTGTCAAGGAGATGAGAGAAAGGAATCCCAAAGTGGTGGAAATACCATTTAATTCTACCAACAAGTACCAGGTGAGCATGTATCCTCTTGAAGGAGAGCTGCTGTGTGAAGCACTTGTGTAAATTTGCACACAGTGTGCCTGAAAACTTGTTTTGGCACCAAAATCTTGTCTAGCTATTACTTGTTTGAACTCTGCTCAAGACTATAAATTTAAGTTAACAGACCATGCTTTGTTATACTATGTAAGAGCTTCTGGAGCTGCACTGACACTGAGGTGTCAGCTGCTAACAAAAGACCAGACGTGCGTCTGACCTGTATACCAGCAGTGCATGGAGAGTGGAATAACTTAAATCTTGGAACAGGAAAGAACTGCTGGGAAATTACCTTAACAGGTGCAACTTGGATACAAAAAAGACCACTGTGGTTATATGTTAGTGTTACAGAACACATGGATTCCTTAGTTTGTGAACCTCTTTAAAGTGTGGGTAAATGAAAACTAGAGCAGAATATCACAAAGCGTCCTGAGCTACTGTAGTCACAAAACACTGAGTGCTTGTGACCTTTACAGCAGATGTCTATAGCAGATGTTCCATTTCTTCCACCCATAGCTGTCTATCCACAAAAATGCAAATCCATCAGAATCCCGTTACTTGCTGGTGATGAAGGGAGCTCCAGAGAGGATCTTGGATCGCTGCAGCACCATTCTCATTCATGGCAAAGAGCAGCAACTGGATGAGGAAATGAAAGATGCTTTTCAGAATGCCTACCTTGAATTGGGAGGCCTCGGGGAGAGAGTGTTAGGTAAGGAAAAGCAGCCTTAATACATTGAAAAAGGTTTGTCCCTCATGTTCCTAAGCAGTCCCCACAGATTAAGTGGAGGGTTACTCTGTTCCTGCACTGTAACCATAATACTGAGTCAAGGTCACTTCAGCAATTCATATAGGAACAGTCCTGCCTTTAATCTTTAATCCAAAAGGGAGCCTGCAGGGTCTTGTCATGCCCAGCATCTGGGTCACCAAGATGAAAATGCAGCAAAGCATTTGAGACCTTTGGTCTCCATGGACCACATGGTATTAGATTTGCTCCACTGCATGTGAACCAAGCTGTGTCTGGGCACCTAGCAACAGCTATTAGTTATCAGAATACAAGCGTAACTCCTGCCTCAATAGCGCTGGCTAAACCTCTGATGCTGCCCTGTTATTCTTGTGTAGTTGTTTGCAGAAGCAGTAAGTGTTCACTTTCTCTGCCTCCTGATATGTAGGAACAGACTAAATGTGAGTTTTGTGTGTTACAGGATTCTGTCACTTGGCTCTGCCTGATGATCAGTTCCCCGAAGGCTTCCAGTTCGATACTGATGACCTGAACTTTCCTGTAGACAAACTCTGCTTTGTAGGACTCATGTCTATGATTGACCCTCCTCGTGCTGCTGTGCCAGATGCTGTTGGCAAATGCAGAAGTGCTGGGATCAAGGTAGTTTACTCCTGGATTGCAAATTGCCTCACTCTATTCCCAGGCATATAAAGGATTTCCCTTTACTCTCTGTATTGCTGTAATGTGGGTGGATGAAGCATCAATCAGGATTTAAGTAGTACTACTCCAGGCTTAATTTCTAACCTAAATACAAATGATTATATGTTAATGGACTGAAAAACGAGTTAAACTCCAAACCGCTAGGGCACTGACAGGTGCAGACAGCATGGTGTCCCAAAGCAAGTGATTTGGCTCAGGGTGTGTTCTGCATGTCCCACAATACTAAGATAAGAATGAAGCACAGGCTGGAAAGGGAGCTGGCTCCATTAACTTAGGATTAACAATTTTCCTTGTCTTCTGTCCCCCTCAATCCATTGCATGCTGGTGGTAGGTTACTGCCTGTACCTCAGACTTGTTCTGTGCCAGTGCTCACGTGGCCTTTTCAGTCTAAGAGACCGTGCCTTTTGGGCAGTGTTGCTCTGCAGTACAGGCGAGGCTTTCATAGTAGTCTGTTTGCATTTCAGGTTATCATGGTTACTGGAGACCATCCGATCACAGCCAAAGCTATTGCCAAGGGTGTCGGCATCATCTCCGAGGGCAATGAAACGGTAGAAGATATTGCTGCTCGACTCAACATTCCCGTCAGCCAGGTCAACCCTAGGTAACGACTGGTGGGAAAAGCCAGAGTTGATCAAAGAATTAAGCATTTGCCTCTCTCCTCGCCTTGGATAATCCCTCATCATCTTTCCCTGGACATGAAAAGTTTGGCATTTACTTAGCTCAGCATATTGTGGCTCTTTAATGATCATGAATTATGTGAAGAATGCACTAGGCTGTCTTAAATGTGCATCTCCTGTGTGTGGGAAGTAGTTAAGAGTAAGACTGTAGGTGGGCAAAGGGAGCAGCACTTAGGCTACATAGAGGAGTTGACACTAGTCCATAGCTACAAGCAGAATAAATGTAAAAATAGAACTCCTTCCTCTTAAGGGTTAATGTTTGCCTTCATAGCCTAGTGCAGAATTGAGGCATCCTCAGAAAATGTGCTTTGGCATAAGCAGGCTGTTTGCAGAATGGCTGGGCTGTCTACATTGCTTAGCTTGACCCAGCCTGTGTTTGGGCTGGAGGGTAGCCATGTAGCTTATGAACTGTGAATAGAGACACCCTGTGAAATGAAATTGCTTGGGGAAGACAAGTACTGTGACTGAATTCCTTTTTTTTTTTTTTTTTGTAATTTTTTTATTTGAGGGTAACTTCACAACCCAGCAGTGTAGACTGGGAATTGCTGGGCTGTGTGACTGAGCAGCTCAGCAGCTGGCTCTAAGGGTGGGGAAGGAATTTCCCTGTCTAAACTGGATGATGTCAAGGGCTGTGTGGATAGTCTCCTAGACCTATAAGGGATGGTATGCTGGGTTAGAGAGATGGTATTTTGTTGTAGCATGCAGGGTACCAAACCAGTCTAAATATAACATTGTGTGCTTTTGTTGCCAAAGAATGTAAATTAGTCTGAACTGGCATAGTGTGAGCACTCTCTGTGAAGGGCCACGTGTAGATCATCAGTCTGTTACAGAAAGGATTGCCTGCAGAAGACTACAGCACCTCTTGCACTGTTGGAAGCTAACCACAGAGAGGCCAAGAGCTGTAGAAACAACTAGTCTTTGCCTTGATGCACTTTAGAAAGCTATAGAAAGAATTGGTTTGCTCATGAGGCATTTTGTCAGTTACTTGGCTCTGTTTGTCTTTTCTTTGCGTTCCCCATTTACCTTTTAAATTTTGAGCATCAAACTTTTGTGGAGAGGCTGGCTGGATTAGTATTTGGTCACATCAGGAGTTGGTCTTTCCCAAGAGCACTGAAGAACCATAGTTTTATAAGGCAAATACAGCTAATGAGAAACTTGTTGTGAAGTAAAACATATTATTGTCTCTTGTTTGCAGGGATGCCAAAGCTTGTGTTGTTCATGGCTCAGATTTGAAGGACATGACTAGTGAGCAACTGGATGACATCCTGCTTCATCATACAGAAATTGTCTTTGCCAGGACATCTCCTCAGCAGAAGCTTATAATTGTGGAAGGCTGTCAGCGACAGGTAAAGAGAGGGATGTAATATTGGAAAAATCCCCAGACATATATATAAACTACTAGCCAGTTCTGCTTCTGAAGAGGCAAGGCTTAAAACTAAGTGCCCTCATGTAAAGGACCAGACTAGATCTCAATCTGTGAACAACCTTCAGGTGCTGATGTCAGGCTGGTTTACAGTACATAAATATAAGGGTTTGGCAGGAAAACATCTTCAGCTTGTACTGAGGCTTTCTTATCCTAGGAAGTGTGTTAGCAGACTTAATTTTAATTCTTAAATGCTCTGGATGTGCTTGGGAGAGGAGAATTCAACATGTTTACATGTTGTCCAGCATCTCCTTTGGAGAGAGCAGCATTCCTGATCAGAACAGGAAAAGGGTGAGGGGAGAACAAGGAAGAACTGAGGTCTCTTTATAGCAAAGTGAAATAGTTTTTTGTGCTTCATCTCCTGAAAGATAGGAGGAAGCTTTTCTGCTCAAAACCTCTTACATGATGATTTCAGTCTTGCTGTTCCTCTCTTTGTGACTAGGGTGCCATTGTAGCAGTCACAGGTGATGGTGTGAATGATTCCCCAGCCCTGAAGAAGGCTGACATTGGTGTCGCTATGGGTATTGCTGGCTCAGACGTCTCCAAGCAGGCAGCTGACATGATTCTGCTGGATGACAACTTTGCCTCCATTGTCACTGGGGTTGAAGAAGGTGAGTTTGTAACTTGGGTGCAATGGTGATGAAATAACATGCTTCAGCAATGTTACTTACTGATTCCCTCTGAAATAGTGGCATCTAGAGGACTCTCTTCTATTTGAGCTTGTCTCCGTGTCAAGTGTTTTCAAGGAGAGCAGCACTTTCCTTCTCCCTTCAGAGTCTTGTTCCTTTCCATGGGTTCAGCATGACCCTTTGGGATGGATAACAGTAGGAAGCCGCTGAGTAACAAAAGCTACTTTGTCCTTTTGCCTAACACGTGACCCTATAGTCATCTTTGCCAGCTGAGTCTGACACATTTTCTTCCCTGATGGAGCAATAGCTCTCAAAGAGGAGCAGAACAGAGGGTATCTCCAGGGGCTCTTGATCTCCAGGAACCAGGGCTTAGTATCCTGCTGCTGTATGCAGTGAGCTCTGATTGCTGTGACCAAAAATGTTGCTCTCTTTAGTTGATGCTGGGCACGGAGCGCACAGTCTCACCCTTACATGCAAGAGAACTCCTTCATTTGCTGCACTAGCATTTTGCTTTCCAGTGTTACCTCTGAAGCTGTCTATGAGCTACTTGGCTGCCTTGTGCTGATAAGTGAGAGTTACCTCGTTCTCTCTTCCTTGCCCCAGGGCGTCTGATCTTTGATAACCTGAAGAAGTCTATTGCTTACACCTTGACCAGTAACATTCCTGAAATCACACCGTTCCTGATCTTCATCATTGCAAACATACCCCTTCCACTGGGAACAGTAACCATCCTCTGCATTGACTTGGGCACTGATATGGTGAATGTCTTTTTTTTTTTTTGTCTCAAGAAGAAATGAGAGTGTTCTTAGGTACCCTAAAGAAAGGACAGATGGAAGGAAAATGCTTAAATACAGTTTTTTCTAGTGTTTGCATTTAAAATAAGCAACCATTTGATATTCCCTTAATCTACACTCTCCATCTCATGACTCTTGAGTCTGAGGATCCTTCGGTTTCATATAAGGACAAACTGGGGATGGGGAGGGGGAGGTCCTTTCTGAATACTACAGCTAGGGCTTTTGGGCAGTGCTGTTTCTCAAATTGAAAACGGGACAGGGAAGACTCTATACAGTGGAAAATTGAAACGGTTCTAACAGCAGTCTTGCCACCTCCAAAGGTCCCTGCAATCTCCCTGGCCTATGAGCAAGCAGAGAGTGACATCATGAAGAGACAGCCCAGAAATCCCAAAACAGACAAGCTGGTGAATGAGCGGCTGATCAGCATGGCCTATGGGCAGATTGGTAAGCTGCTGTTTTCTCTGGCACCAGTTTGAACTCAGTGGTAGCAGGGTTGTACACCATCCGGAGTCAGTGACTGCTCTGCTTATTTTGGTAGGGTTGAGGTTTGGGGTGTGTAAACCAGAACCTCAGGCTGTTAAGAACTTGCCATGATTCTTTCCCTATGGCTTGTAGTGGTGGCTTATGCAGCTTGGTCTATTGAATCGCTTTCACAGTAATTTTGTTTAATTGCACAGTGCTGTAAAGGAACTGGCTGACAACCAGCTCTCCTCTGGTTCAGACTTGTTCAGCAAGAACATAGATCCCATTGTTAGTTTAATTAGAAGTAAAGGATTCTCTCTAGCGTATCCCTAAACACACAATATTAGGAGCCGTGATTAAAGGCAGCTACAGAGATGTGCCCAGTTCACAGGATGGGAGCTCATGCTTAATTGCAGCAGATCTTGGGAACCTTCTTGACTGTATTTTGCAAAGGTTGGGGGTGGGCAAGGCTAATGATAATACAAAGGGAGTTTTATCTTGTGTCCTTGAGTACGGTGCCATCCCAGCACAGGGCAGAACAGAAGTAACTCTGTACAAAGTTGGGAGCAGACGCTGCTCAACAAAAAGGCTGAAGCTGAGTTTGATGTTAGTGTGAACTCTTTCTATAGCTGCTGCTTGGGACACTGAGCCCCATGAGGACTAATTTTTAAGGTGGTTGGGGTTTCCTGCAAACTGCTCTCTGTTATAATTGCTCTCCGCAGTAGCTTCATTAGTTTTATCATTCTTTGTTACCTGTTCAGGTATGATCCAGGCCCTTGGAGGTTTCTTCACCTACTTTGTAATCATGGCAGAGAATGGATGGTGGCCTTCTGGCTTGTTAGGGCTCAGAATTCAGTGGGATGACCGATGGGTTAATGATGTGGAAGACAGCTATGGACAGCAGTGGGTAAGTTTTGAGGCACAGCGTAGAGGCTGGCAGTCAGAATACTAATGCCTGCTGAACTGAGTGTGAGCACCAGAGAGCCAAAGGCAGTGTGTCTGAATGAATGCCCTCTGCTTTCCTTCCTAGACCTACGAACAGAGGAAAATAGTGGAGTTCACTTGCCATACAGCCTTCTTTGTCAGCATTGTGGTTGTGCAGTGGGCAGACTTGATTATTTGTAAGACCCGAAGAAACTCTGTCTTCCAGCAGGGGATGAAGTAAGTCAAGCTGTCCATGGAAGATGTAGACTTGGACTCTGTGTGTTCTCCAGTACATAGCATTCTAGTTCTTCATCCCAGCAGTGTCTGAGCATCATAAGTCCTGAACAGTCTGGTGCCTTAGTAATGGATAAAAAAGGTGTGGGTGCTCTTTTTCTTGTAGTACTTGCTACAGTCATAGGCTGAGACAAAGAGAAATGCTGGCTTCTGTTGGCAATGTCTGTGGGAGCTAGCCCACCTCAAAGGACACTGACATACTCCAGCACACAGCCTTGGTTTCCAGATCTCATACATCAAGAGATCTGGAGGCATGAACCCCAGCCTCCTTCTGAATTTGTGATGAAAGCAATTGCTGATTGACTTAGTCATGAACTGGTGTATCTCCGTCTAGAGACATAAAAGACCCTCATGGCAACTGTGCCTGATAGTCCCCACCTGACAAACTTCTGGGCTAGACTGGAATGCCTGTTTCCATTCACTCCCATGTGGCAACTAGGTGTTTTTTAGGATCTCATCTCTGAAGGTACTTTGTCCCTGACTGTGTTCCTGTTTCTTCTAGGAACAAGATCTTGATATTTGGTCTCTTTGAGGAGACTGCTCTGGCTGCCTTCCTGTCCTACTGCCCTGGGATGGATGTTGCTCTAAGGATGTATCCTCTGAAGTAGGTTGCATTATGCTTTTTGTGCACAGACTGTACCATAGAACAATAGTGCTTAGATTGGGAGATGGTTAAAAGTAGTTGGTGAGCTTGTGGAGCATGAGACCTAGTCTTAACCCAGAAGAGTTCAGACTGGAGGGTGTGAATGATCCTTGGCTGAAGTGTGGCATACCAGGGTTTTCTTCACTGTATAGGGAATGTTTATGGGGAGCCTGCAGTTCAGTACCCCACAAAAAATTGTCAATACAACTTCAGTACCAGTGTGCTCTAGTACAGCTGCCTCTTGTACTTACTTTCATGGAGTATTTTTATGGGTGGGGGACTGCATCTGCAAAGAAAGCCAGTTGAAATGCTCTAAATCATAGGCCAGATAATTCTTCTGTACTAAAGAACTGCTGATGACATCTTGTGCCTTTTCCTGCCTTTCTCAGAAACAGCCCAAGTAGTAGTCTTTTCCTAACAGTTGGGAGGGTGCCAACATCTCAAGCTTGCTCAACAGCATTGCAACATTTCATGGCAGGGTTTAAACTTTGAACAGTTTGGAGCGTCATGAAATTTTCATGGCAAAAAAGTCCTGGTACATCTTGTGTTCCATTCAGAAATGTTGTCTGGAGTTTGGTGCTGAAGTGTGAGCATTTCCTAACAAGAAGGCTGGCCTCTGCCCAGTGCCTGGAGCAGCTGGATGTTAGCACGTGTAAATTATAAGGGAAACAATGCAGTTCCAGTGGGCAAGGCTGTGGGCACAAAGGTTATGTGTACTTAGAGCAAATACTGCCAGATTAATAGGTGGGGAGGGGTTGGCACAGAGATGAGCAAAGGTGGTATGACACACCTTTGTGTTGGAATTATTATACAAAAGTGGATTGACCTATTGCAGAAGAAAACCTGGTGGTAACTCTTGGCTTGGAGGGTTTTTGACTGAACTGCAGCCATGTGGGAGGTGTCACACTGGCAAGCTGGGACATGCCAGCCTTCCTGCACTTGTATGTGCCATCAAGTCAAAGTTCTGCTAAGCAAAGAGCATCTCTTCAGCTTGTGTCCTCACTGTCTTCTCTCCCAAACAGGCCGAGTTGGTGGTTCTGTGCTTTCCCATACTCCCTCCTCATATTCGTGTATGATGAAGTCAGGAAGCTCATTATCAGACACAACCCTGGTGGTAAGAATATGCTGCTTATCTGTGTTTCCTTCCCCACCTCTTCATGCTACTGAGTTCTCTAGAAGCCTTGACAAAGCTTGAGGACCTCCAAGTACTGTGCAGGGGTGTATTTTGCTGTGTTTTCCCTTCCTCAACATTAATAGTGCAGTTAGTTCAAATTAAGGACTTCTTGCTGTTCCTGCATTCTCTCCCAGTATATGAAAGTACCAATGCACTGAAGTAGGTGGAAAAGACTGAGTAATGCCTGGGCAGTTCTAGAAAGCTGGAAGAGATTCTATACTGAAAGCCATAGAACATCAACAGTTTGTCAGGATTTTTTCATTGTAAAAGGTTACTTATTTGCTCAGGTGCTACAGTGCAAGTTTTCAGAGCCTAAAAGCAACTGTCGTGAACATCATACTTGGTCTGCCTTAAGACTAACTCTGCTTTCTCCCTCCTCTTCCTTTTAGGCTGGGTGGAAAGAGAGACCTACTACTAAAAGGCGCCTGTAAAACATTCCACGCACAGCCCATGCCACCTCTCCACCATCTCCCCTGTGTGCATACTTCCATCTTTGCAAGAGCAGAACTGTGCCTGGGCAGGAGTGAGCTGAAACTAAAGGAAACATGAAGAAACATGGACTGGAGGAGAAAGCAAGGGGGAGGTTGGGGTGGGGGGGAGTGTCCGACCATCAGTCCAGGGGGGTGAGAGTTTGAGTAGTTTTATGTGCCTTTATGTTTTTGTAAAAGGAAACCGAAGATTTTATATGTGGATTTTTACAAATAAAGATGGATTATAAGAGGATGCCCCCACATGGTCTTAGGTGGATGTTTTTCTCCAGGCAAAAACTGGTTCAGGGCAGCCTCCCCCCTGGCTTAGGGTGAGTGCAAGGATTAGTCCCTGGCTTCCCATTTTTGTAGTAGGGAAGCAGAGTTGCTTGACCTGCAGACAACAGCGTGTGTGAAAGTGCATCTTACTTTATAGCTCAGTGCTTAATGTGACAAACTACTTGCAAAGACTTGCATTTCAAAGCCTAAAGCTCAGGAATGCTTCCTGGCTTCCACTGACTGGCACTGGGATCCAAGCAGACATTTCTCAAAATTCTGAGACTGATTTTCCTGCTTGCTTTCCCAAGTGAGGGATAGTGTTTCCTAGTGTCCTCTGTGCATGCACATACTTGTTACAGCATGGCACTTGCATCCTGATACTGGCTTGTGCCTCCTGTGGAGTGAGGTCATAGGCTCATCATGGATTTTACATCCTCCACTTTTGAGGAAGGCATTGCTGTTGTCTGGAGTCCAAGCTGTCTCTGGGCTAAAGTGAGTCATGCTGCTTCCCTCTGAATATCTAACCATTTTCTGTATGTTTTAATTTACTGTTAATGCCTGTATGGCTTGCTTCTGTGAGGACTTGCTGAGAGAGCTGGCCCTTTGCATGTGGACAGTCACCATGAAGTCCTAACTGTTCATTGCTCCTAGTGCTGTTGTGCTAAAGATATCTGGAGATGCTTGTCCAAGCCCTTGGTCCTATTCCTGAACTACTGGTCTGTGTCGCTCTTAGATATGTGTCTACCTCTGCAAAGGAACACTCTAAACCACGGCACTGAAAGGCTCTGCAATTAAAACTCCATCTTGTCATCCCTCCTTCCTCATTACCTTTTGTTTTTTTAAGGTGTTTGAAAGCCGGGTCACTTCATTCATGTACCTCATGTACTGAACAATATAAGCTCAAATAGCAAAGAGAGCGCAAGGAAGGGAAACAATGAGAGGCTGAAGCTGGCGTCTGTTTTAATTTGTCTTGGGTACTCTAATGTGGAACCCCCAGTTGGAGATAATTAAAAAATAAAGTCTTCCAAGTGTTGGAGTCTGCCCATGCTAACAGTTACGTGATACAACTGGACTTGAGGTGATCCTAGTTGGGAAAGGGAGATGAGGAATTACACTAAGGGAGGAAGGAAAAAAGGTGGTATGCATTTTACTGCATCTGATGATGACTGAGGAGGAGTGATGCAGAAATGGCAGTCAGTCCACCCAGGCATGACCCTTAGTTGAACTTTTTGAGTAGTGCCTGAGTCCCGCTGCAATGAAGTTGCAAAATCAGTATTGCTTTCTGATGCAGGAAGTAAAAAAAAAAAAGGTCCTGTTACTCTCCCTGTCATTTCAGCTTTAAACAGCCTTAGCAGTGGGCTTCTTGCTAGGATAAAAGATGTAGGTGAGGAGACAAGATCCTGAAGATCCAGCTGCCTGCTCAGAACGCAGCCATTTTCAAAGTGTGGTCAGGTTGCTGATGGCCTGGTTGAGCTTAGATCTAAATATTGGCAGGGAGGACTGGGGTTCCGTACCTCTGAGCATCTATGCCAGAGCTGAACCATGCCCTGTGAGTTCACAGTGCTCCTCTTTGGGCTGTCCCTCTGCTGCAGTGTAGCTGAGGCTCCTTTGCAGCCAGGTCCAACCACGTCTTGCAGGAATGCTTTTTGGCTACAGTTGCTGCTCAGGAGTAACACCTCACCTGGACCAGGAGCATTTCTTGCATTTCATGCTGTGACTCATTAGTCCATCTTCCAAAAGAAAATACTCTGAAGCCATGACTGGAGCAAGCACTGACTAACGTTAAAGGAAAGTTTCACCCCACTGTGGCAGCTTTAACATCCTTGTCTGGATAAGGGACTGAGGGAGCTGTGACTGGGATGAATGAGGCTCTGATACTCGGGGAAGGGAGCAGGTAACCAGGGTGGTGAAAGCAACATAAGATGTTTTTTATTGGCGCTAGATGTTTGATATTCACAGGCTAGGTAATATGCAGTAATTAGAGACAGCATTTACAGCAGCTTCTCCTTAGCGCAATGAGCTCTTGTCACATGGTTGAGCTCATCCTGACTTTTTTTCCACCCTCAAAGGGCAGGATGTGCTGGTGGCAACAGCATCTCCTTTAACCTAAAATTACAAGGAAGATTTTGCAAGAGGGGCCCATGACTCACCTCCACGTGGCCAGCAAAGGGACCTGAAATAGCATCAGTCCCTGAGCAGATGGGCACAGAAGGGCTCCCAGAAGAGAAAGTTCAGAGACATGTGTGCCCAACTCATGCATATCCTTTGCTGGAGGTGGGGGCCTGAGTTAGAAGGATAAGGTCAGGACATAGGACCAGCTAGGGATGGTACCCACCAGGATTTGGGAGCCTCAACAGACCTCTACAGAGCAGTTACCTCACTTAGCGCTAGGCTCTTGCAGAGGTGTTTTTTTTCCCCGGTAATCCTTCATTTTCATGAGACCCGCCAATTAGCAAGAAGAAAGGCACTAGTCTCTCCTGGAGACCTGCTCTCCAGCACCATTCCTCAAGGGATAAAGCACTTTTCTGCCAGATTTGACAGCAGGCAACTCTGAGCCCCTCCACAGTGCTCACTCGCCCCTGACTTCGTGGCCTGAAAACAGGAGGAGGGCAAAACATCCCCCTCCAACCTATTAGGCCTCTGAACCAGCTGATTAGCCAAAGCAGAAAGCAGATTAACCCCAATTAGGTGGAAATGTATAAACAAATATATTCAGTAAAACCTTTTGGATAGGTTCCCCAGGAGACTGGCTTTGAACATACCTCCCAGGGACCTTCCATAGCTTACACTCACAGCATCATACTCCATCAGCTCCTAAATTGTGCCAGTGCTTGGAGCCCCTTCTGTGCTCTCACACAGCTCCTGCTGCACTTGCTTCAGATATTGCTGTGCTCCTCTCCCTCATGCTCTGCCTCACCTCCAGCCTCTG
This sequence comes from Manacus vitellinus, assembly GCF_001715985.3. Lineage (NCBI taxonomy): Eukaryota > Metazoa > Chordata > Aves > Passeriformes > Pipridae > Manacus > Manacus vitellinus. The sequence continues at coordinate 7,322,060 of NW_021940122.1, forward strand.
CAGTCCTTCTCTCTCCCCGTCACTCCATGCACCATCCCAAGAGTCTCTGGACTCCTGGGCTTTGCTGACGAAAAGTATGGCAGAAGGTCTGTATCCATGGAAAGTTTTACTTCCTACATGGAATGACAGAAACCCCTCTCATCACACTCATCTTTGCTCCCATGAGGTCATTCGTCTCCCTGCTTCTTTCATCTGGCTTCCCAAGCACAATAACATCTTCACTTGTGTTAACCTTTGAACCCTCTTGCTTTCCAGAAGTCTGGAAAATGGCTGGTTTGCTCAGCTCTGGTAACAGCAGCCATGGGATCTTGTATTTCTATGCTCTCTTTCACTTCAGAAGCCCCCAAATTTCCCATATGGTACACAAAAAATTCTCTCTGCCTCTGGGAGGCCTGTGCTGCTGTCAGGCAAACAGCCAGCCAGTTCAAACAGCCCAGAGGGGAGATCTGATCAGGAAGGAGATACCAAAAACTCTCCAGTGAAATGCCACTGGAACTTTCCTACTATAGCTTGAAAACAGCTGTGCTTCCTAAGCATGCCTGGGAAGGTTGGTGTCACCTCCCAGAGGTTTGCCCAGCCAACACCCCTATGTCTTGTGCACTTGCTGAAATGGATCCCTGATGCACAGAAACAGCCAGAAAGTGAAGGATGGTTAGAAAATCTTCAGCCATGAGGAATGGGAAACCTTTCCACAGGCCAAGCAGCTCAGCTTCTCCCCTTACTGCTTTAGAGAGGAGGTTGAACAGCCAGCAGAAAAAAACCCTCACAGTAGTTTTTCTAAATGTTAAAGGAAAAAAAAAAGGGGGATCCTTGACAGCGTGTCACATGCATGGACTGGGACCCGCAGCTGACAGGAATGAGAGCTAAAAATAGATATCAGTGCTAATGGGCTCAGAGCTGCCTTCCGTGAATGAGTCCCAAGGTGAATTATGAAATCTAACACGCGTTCTCTCCCTAACAAGTGTGGTTTCTATCAAGGCTTATTTACTTTGGTCTTCATTCCTGCTGGACATAGGATACTACTCTCAGGTTTCACAACGAAACAGATCTGGGCCTGATGGGGAGACAGCCAAGAAGTCAACAGGAGCACTATTATGGAGGATGCAGCTCCACACATCTCAGCAACAGCACTGGCCAAAGGAGCTTCTGGTTGTGACCCTTGCCTAGACAAACTGACCCAGCTAAATTGTGACGCCCCTCGGTGACTTGGCTTTCAAATAACCTCCTGAAATCCTGCATTCAAACAATACCTGCCAGTCTACCCATGCTTATCTTGGTGATACATATTCGGGGGTGAGGATCTGATTGCTTTCATCTAACTGATGCCCACCTGCATCCCTGTAAATCTGGTCTGGCTGAGGCATGGTAACAGAGCTCACTTCTGTTGAATGGTGCTTGTGATGGCTTTGTCCCATGTGTTGGGAGGATGGACAGCACCTGATCCAGATGAAAAAACAGAGCAGCACAGACATGAAGCCTGACTGTGTTGTCTCAAAAATTCACTAAATATTTTGAAAGAAGAAGTTTATACTTACTTACTCTGTGCATGGCATGGCCAGGGTGTGTTTGATCTGATGGCAGGAGCCCTACTGTGAGGTTTACCACATCATCCAGCTACAGCCTGAAATGGCTGGGAATAGTCTCCCCACAGCTCAGTGCTGCCCCAGCAGGCAAAGTTGGGCCTATGGGTAAAGGAGTGGGGGAAGGGGGTGCTTAATAGGCAGTTGGAGTTTTTCTCTCCAGTTAGGATATTTTCTCCTGTTGTTTTCAGCTGTAACTACAGTTTGTTATCCAGGAACATTTTTTCTGTTCCTCCCCCCTCCGCCTCTTAAAAAATGCTTTCAAAAAGCAAATCTGTGCAACAGCCAGTCTAAAACACAGTTGTCCCCAGCCTACTTCTTATCACACGTGCTTGCCTGCATGCTGTTACTTCTCTGCTCTTCCAGGGTTTTTTTAGGAGGCAATTAATCCCCAGAGGGATTAAAATAGAAATGAAGAGTGTTTTTCCTTGGAGAGAACATTTCCGAATGACCTTCCTTCTCCTCTGCAGTGAAAATTGACCATCTTGGATGAATCGCTCCCAAAGCAACAGATTCCACTTGAAGGTTTCCGGCAAAGTCTTCTCATTATCATAGACCAGGGGTCAGGAACAGCTCAGCTGCACTGTTGGCATCCAGCACGAGTTAATGGAAACAGTGTGATCACCTGGAAATAATGAAGGTATGATAGGAAAGAAAACTTAATACTGGGATGAGCACCCTCAGGATCTGCTGGGGAAGGTCTATTTTTGTCACATACAGAGCAGTCAGGGTAGGATCCTCACTACCTCCTCTGGAAGCAGTAAGATAGCTACAGTTTGCTCAGTCCTTCCTCTTTTTTTTCTGGGTTTCAATGTGCTTTTGTAACCAGCTGTCTGAAGTCATCAACATCCGTAAACCCCCATGTGCCATTACTGGAATCAAGGAACTTGCACTGGTGTCAGCAGGGTCCCTTCTCATGCCTGCATGTGAAATTCCCAAATTACTACCAAATTTGGAAGAAGCACTAAGAACCTCTTCTTCCTCTCTATGCCTTATCTTTGAGTTACTCCCTTGTGTGAAGCTCTCCACTCATACTGCTGTATTCACATGGTTGCTGGATCCTCAGCCAACACACATGAATCCATCTCCCCAACACACACACATGGGGTATGTAACAACCACGTTAGGGCTCTTCTATTCATATTATCCTTAAGGATTGTCCTGTCTTCACTCATATCAGTGGAATATTAACATCTGAACAATCAGGCAAGATCTAGTTGTTTAAATATATGACTACAGATATCTTACAGCTACAGCTGTATAAATACAGCTACATAAATACTCTTTTGCCTGACCACCTTTCAGGCTTGAATAGGTTGTCCTGCTGTCTAAGGAGAGCTTAGCAATGCTATTGCTCCCAGGGTGTCTCTGGGACTTGAGGCCCGGTACCTCAACATCCCAGCTGTGCCCTAAAGAAGGGTAGGGAGCTGGCTCTGGATGCTCTCCAGCAGCAGACTGGGAAGGGTGCAGCAGCCCCTAGGGACAGGGCTTGGACGCTATGCTCAACAACACAGGGAGAGGCATGTATTTGCCCAAGGTTTAATGGAGATTAACTGAATAGCCAGCAGATCTGGGGAGCAGTTTAGGACATGCTTTGTGGTGCCATAAGTATGTGATGGTTCAAAATGGATGAGAGAAGCAAAGCATCCCAAGCCAGCTTTGGGAAGGGCACCCTGCTAGAGTCAAGCTTGAGGAAGGAAGGAGTAAAGAAAAGCCTTTTTTTTTCACGGTTTCACTCCTAGAGCCTTGAGCAGGAAAAGGGAGGTCAGTCCCTCTCTGAATTTCAGGCTAACATCTGTGATCCCACCCTAAGAAGGCCTATCCCACCTTACTGAGGAATAAAGGTGTCCTCAGATGCCATGTGTTGTGTTGCTGTTAAACAAACAGCTCTTCACAGTCTGTGGGATGAATTTCTGCACCCACTGAGTATGGTGGTAACACAACTCTCCAGTCCCACAGAGGTGAGGTGGGAGTTGTACACTCCCAGGAGGGCATGGTCAGAGAAGTAGGTTTGATGGAACAGGATATGGCATGGCAGGAGAAGAAAAGCCCTTGAGCCCTGTATGGTGTGTCCCACCTCAGCCCATTGTTTTCTCTTGAAGCTGTTCCTCTTCCTGGTGCCTGTCCCTGACAGCTGGTGGGACATCACCACTGTATCTTGGACAGTTGTGGCACAGACTGAGACTGTTCAGCAACCCACAGCTCGCATCCCCTTTCTTGCCAGAATAAATGAGAAAGGGGATTTTTGCTTCCCTTCACTGTAAAGCACTTGGAGGCAGATAGATTTTGCTATAAATGGGAACTTTTTGGTGCTCTGTGGGGAAAACTATGTCACCCTTGGAACAGGAGGGCAGAGCTAGCTAAATCAGAGGTATTCCTCTGTACTCACATCATTCCCAGCTCCTTAAACTTCCCATCACCAGCCAAGGCCATGAGTTAGGGAACATAGGACGGGGGGTGAGAGGCAGGAGGAGAAGGAGTTCTTAGGAGAAGATCAAATCTCAAAACATCATATTTGCACTCATTGGAAGGCAGTAAAGAAGCTAGGCAAGCAGGACAATTAGAGATAAGGGCAAGCAACACAGTGTTCCCAGCCTGATGTCCTGCCTGCTGGTAAAAGTGGGGGTGCAGCCCAATGCATTCTTGACATTTTGTTCTCCCAACTGATGCCAGCTCAGTTCTTATCAGATATCTCCATGACCAATGATTTTTCACAGTGGATAACACCACTGCATAGGAAACAGCCATAAACCTCTATCCAGGCAGCTGAGCAGAATGTTCCCTTCCTGGCCTTCATATGGGGATATTTGTGGCTTTACCTTTTCCCCTCTTCCTCACTTAGCCTCTGCCTTGCACATTCACAGCTCTGACCCACCCTGAGTTACACAAAGGCAGTGAACCTCAGACCAGATCTTTCCTCCACTCTCTGGATCCAGTACGACCTCCTCTTCCACAAAAATGCAGACTTACCTTTAAGACTGAACATACTCTTTGGCTGTTCCCTGTTGGCCAAACCAATCTTAAATTGCAGGGACAGTACGGCCAGGATGCAGACTCAGAGCTGGGGCAGGATGGCACATCTGGAGCAAGGCTGCCATCAGTTACCAGCACGGCAGCAGGAGAGGCTGTGCTTTGCTCCAGATTCCTCAACTCTCCACAGCAAGAGAATGCCCCTGTCCACCCTCCCCACTGAGGAAAGTAATTTCCATGCTCAAGGATGCTCCCAGCTTTATAGTTTCCATGAGGAAAAATTCCATAATCTTTGCAGTGCCAGACAAGGTGGAGGTGCATCAGCTGACCAACACCACTTCAGGCTTAACATGGGAATCGCCTTGCAGCTAACAGAGCCACCTCTGACAGAAATCTGACCTTGAGCATGCTGGCCTGACTTTGCAGCTGAAGTGGCACCTGAGTTTCCCTCTAAAGCAGATTTTTGGCCAAATCTCAAAGATGCTTTGGCTGCTGTTCTTCTTTATGCTGAACTGTGTGAAACTGGGCTTGGCGTCACAGCACTGTGCAAGAGAGACACTCTCCTTGTTCTTCTCTGTGTCCAACTCTCTGCTAAAGCAATATTTGGGGAGCTCAGTTATGTGTGCCAAAGCCAGGGGAGCTGAGGATGCAATCCAGCTGCTTCCCTTTAGATTTTGTAATCCAGGATAGGAAAGCTTTCCAGTAAGCACTCACACCCTAGTGATAATGGTGACAAAAGCACGCCCTTGCCTAGGTTAACACATGATGATACTGTTAACGTGTGCACCACAGCTTGAGACTTTTTCAGGACTCTCTGGGATGAGTCCTCATAGATTAGGCAACAAGGAGTATGTTAATTTTGGCCAGGCAGCGCTAACTTTGATTTACCTTGGGCTGCTCTGCCCTTGGCTACGTGTCCCAGGGGCTCCCCCTTTGCAGCGCCCTCACTCCCAGGGCACAGAGCATGTCCCTCTGGGGCTATCAGAAACCCTGGGGCTGTTCAGAGCCTCAGGCTCTTTGCAAGAGATTTCTGCAAGGCATACATACATATACAAATATACATATGTTAACACATATTTCTGTGCTATATGTCTGTTTTTACACATATGACACTATACTTGCACATCACTAGTGGTTCAGCAATGGAAGGGTTCTTGAAACTGCGAGAGCAGAGTTTCTGGGAGATGAGCTCTGTGGCTAGTTCCTGAGCCAGTTTAGGCCCTTTCTGAGGTCTTTTTCAGAATAAGCAGGATAATTTTCCATTTTTTTCATTCCTCCATTGTACTGGCAATGATAGGTATCAGCAGCCATCAGTCTGAACCTCTTTTGTGCAGACTGCTTTACCACAGACCCACAGAACTGTAGTCACTCTCATGCACTATCATATTATGGCATCAGCTGTATCCAGCCATGTTAAGATTTTCATGGCTCGTGTGGCTTGCCTAGAGCCTACAGGTCTGTGTGCAATAATCCTTTACCCACACACCTTGCTCTGACAAATCCTAGCTCCTTTTCTTCCAGTGTTGTGGATTCCCAGCTCTGCAAACCATTTCAGGACACTATTCACCCAGCCATAGCTATGGTTTTGGAGGGGATGTGCTGTGTTGCTTGGCACAGGCAGAGTTAGTTCTGGCTCTCTAGCAGTCCTTGTTTTCAGTTCCAACCATGGGCTGGTCTCCTCTAAAGGAGTTGGCTATGCTCCTCTTTTCCTTTCTCCTCTCCTAAAACTACCAAACCTATCAAGCACGTCAGAGCCAGCTGGTGTAAAAAGTAGGACTGTTTCTCAAGGTCTTCTTATTTGCTCATACCTTGTGCAGGCACTGAGCGAAACAGTCTTTGACTTTCCTCTGCTGCTTCCCATGGCCCCAGAGCTCCAGTGGAGCTTTAAGTGCTCCATTCTTCTGCTCTGAAGTCTTCTTGGTATGCTTGGCACTGTGTGACCATAAGAGATTACTCAGTAATTCAGGTATTAATTTGCAGGACAGAGGCCTGCCTGTGGTCAATAAGGCGGTGCCCTTCTGTTTATTATATGAAAACTGTGCCCCTTCTCTGTCCTGAGAAATTCTTACCACCACCTATAACTGATGGGAATCTTTCCAAACAAAAGCCTGTTAGCACAGAACTGCCAGTTTCCAGCTCCTTGCAATAGTAGGACTATATCTGCCAGATGAAATCCTGCAGGACCAAATCAGATGCCCACAATTCTTGCCTACTGGACCAGAAAAAAGATTTTTTCCTAGCTTTGATCTGGACACTGGCTTACTTTTGAATTCATGAACAAGACACACCACAGAGATCCTTGAGATGTTCCCCAGGTACCTGTACACATCCCAGCTGGTCCCTCTATCTGTGGCCAGTCTAGCACTTCAGAGAGTCAGCTAGAATTGTCCTGATTTTACAGGAATATGCAGGAATGGGGGGTAGTTAAGCAAGTGGCTTGCAGACAGAGACAAAATCTAGCCAAACAGCATGCCTTCCTCCTGACCATGCAGACAGTAAGCACATCTCTGATGGGGAAGGAAACTTTAGAGAGTGCTCTTTGCACCTGGATCACAGCTCAAGAGAAAGGAGAATCTGTAGCTCAGCACCTGCTTCAGGGCACCAAGCATGCACTGCTATAGGTGCCACAAGGTGTGAGGATACAGCAGTCAGATGGTTCTGTGACCTGGCCCCTCTCCCTCACTCCACCAGCTACATGGGGCCCTGCCAGTGTAAGCCACGTGGTCAGGATTTCCTTTTTCAGCAGATAGGGGAAGGCAGCCTATTGCCAAGAGTGGGTGGGTGGTGAGGGCAGGGACAGCTCACCTAGGCTAGCTGCTGCACACAGAGCTCCCAGCTGGCTCTTGTTCCAGGGGTTATCTACTGACAACACAAGGTCATCAGCCAGCAGCCAAGCTACATTGCTCCACAACCTTGCTTCCTTGTCTGTGTTCTCTGCTGGGACCAACTCCCAGCAGGGACTGGTTGTGGCCTCTCTCCCAGTCTCAGATGAAACTTGCTGGAAGACCCTGATCCAGTGTCTACCCAAGATCCTGGCAAAGGCAGCCTGAAAGAGTAAGGGGCACCATCCCACTCTTTTGGATGGACATGACACTGCTGGTGCACACCGATGCTGATTTCAATGGTTAACACAGTTTGCTTCTCTGAGGGCTGTTTTGGCAAAAACATTTCATCTCCCTAGTGATATAAATACACAGCTGCTTCCTCCAAAATAGGAGGTAAATGGAAGTGTGAAGAGTGAAAGTGTGTGTGGCATCTGTGGTGCTTGTGCTACAAAGAAAAAAGGGAGAGGAAATGAGGCTTAGTGCAAAATACAGGAAGTGGGAGAAAAACAGCACAAAGCAAATGCTACATCCATTGAATGGGACTTGAATTGGTATCTTGGCTGCTGTTTGACTAACTTATGGTATCACTAAATCCCATTCTCCTCACAGGGAAAGAAACCCTGCAACTGTGCATTGTCAGTGTGACGGAAGAAACAACGGCAGCTGATGCTGGTTGGGTCAGTATTACTGTCTGTCTCACAGACCAGTCTTTGTTCTCAGAGTGGTGACAAAGGGCTCCCTTCTTTCCTTCACCTCCCTCGTCTTGTTCATAGGCGTGTTGGAACAGTGAATGTTTTAAGACTATATCAGCTGTGGGTGACATGCCTTGGCGAGCTCCCATCAGGACCTCTGCCACCCCTGCCCCCTGGGAGGTGTCCCTCTCATGCACCGGTGCCCTCCATGGAGTGTGCTGGAAAAGGCTCATTCCCTTATCGCCTGGTGGAGCTTGGAGCTGCGTGCTGCTGGAGTCTGTTAGTAGTAAACATGACTACAAGCTCTGAGCCAGCAGGTCCACAGGATATCAGGAGCATGCATGGTGCTCCTGTCACTTTCTTGTTCACCTCTGTTACTCTCAGAGCCTCCTAAACTTGTTACTTGGGCACTCTGCTTCCTGTCTCTCTTGGAAGATGAGTGCAGGGGAAAGGGAGCTGGTGTTGGTGAGTCTTAGCTGGCGTCACCAGGGTAATCTCTGTCTCCCTCCACATGGAAAAAGAGACTTCAGAAGGTTTGGCCAGTTCCTGAGAAGGGGAAAGTTACTGCTGCTGGTATAATCCCAGCCTGTAGTGCATGCTTTTCCAAGAAGAGGTAGCCTCTCAGCCAGTGACTTTTGACAAGCGGTTGTGCCCAGTATCTGGCAGAAGAAGAGAGTTTGCAGGGCATTGTGGTGGGTGGCAGAGCTCTTCCAGAAAAGGGACTCAGTTGGAAGACACACTTCCCACATTCAGCCATCCTCTGACTGATGCTCTCTGCCACCCCACCGCCAGGCAGTGAAAGGCTCCTCTCCCAGCATCTGCATGTTGCAAATGGAGATGGCGCATAGCAGGGCAATATCTGAAGACCTAAGAGTGCACCTTCAAGGCCCTTTGATATCATCCCAGTATTCCCAGTCTACGCACTCTGAACAGTTCTTGTCTTAGCTATCAGAGTGGCAGAATTATTTCAGCCACTTTTCTAGTGCTCTTTATCTTGGCAACCTAAGGACTTCACCTTCGTTACATTTCTCGTATTCTTGGTACAGAGGGTTGAACCTGCACAGAGACATACAGAGTTACAAAATAGGGCCCATGCCTTGATGCACACAGGTCCTAACATAAAAAAAGACACATTCAGAGGCATATACACAGACACCCACTTGCCAAATGATCCTGTGACCTTGCACGGACAAGCAGAACAGTACATCAGGATCATGACAGTGCTCTACAAGAAATCCTAAGTGTTACTGTCCCCTATGGGAACCTGGAAAAAGCAGCATAGTACATTAGGTTAGAATGGATGTTTCAGTGTTTCCCTTTCAGAAAACAGGGAAATAATTTTCAACTTCTGAGAGCATCAAACAGCAGTGTGTGGAAGAGTCAACATAGGAGCCACTGCCTCTGCTGTGCTTTTGATGCATGAAAGGACCTCAGCAGGAACATCACATGCTGGCCACCGTGTCTGCACACAGGTCTCACCACTTGGAGATGCCTGTAGTCAAGCAATCCCAAATCTGTCTTTGGAAGGTGTGTTTCCAGGTCCAATTTTTACAGGCCAGCACAACTACAAGGAGTGGTCTTCCTTGAACAAAAGATGAACATTTCTGAGTGGAAGTCAAACAGGTGGAGTTGACCACATCAGCCACAACAAAGGGTTCATGACCAATGTTCTCCTCTCCTTATGCTTCCTTGGAGCTAATTTTTCCCCTTAGGCTTCCCCTGTCTGATGCCAGGCAACACAACTCTGTCATGAGGCCTCCACAGGCAGCCCAGGAACACAGCTCAGACTCTCCTGTGGAGTTTGGGTCCTGGATCGTTGGTTTTTTATAGTAGGGATAAGCCCGATGACTCCTTATTAGAGTAAGTTCAAGAGAAATCTGAAAAGGGAAGATAAAGATGCTTTGGGATGCAAGATATCTTATGCTGTGTTTATTTCCCTTCCCCCCCACCCCGTAATACGATTCAGAGCAACATGAGGAGCTGTGGTAACATGGATGTGGTAACTTGTATCAGAAGGTGCCCAACAGCAAAAACTGTGCAAATATGCACATTTTTGGGGAGGTCAGCAACAAAGCTTCTTTATGCTAATATCAGCCAGCTATGCATCCAGATCTCAGGAGCAATGAGACCAGGGACTGTACTTCATAGTTCAAGTGAAGCTGGGCAAAAATCCATGACCTTGAGTCTATGGCGTTTGAGAAGGAGGGGGGGGAATTGACCTGCAGCAGGAATTACGAGTTGCCTACAGCATGGCTTAGCTAACATTTCCCACAGTAGAGCAGGGGGAAGAGCTTAAGCTTGTTTGAGATTGTTTGAGGAAGAGACTGAGTTTGTCTCCAGAGTTGTTTTTTATGGCATGCATCTGAAAACAGTTTACATGTGGCTAGAAGGAAGCCTCTTTGTTATTGTGGTTAAAATGACCTCTCAGTACCTAGCCTCTATTTTAAGCAGGTGATGCATACGTGTTCTCATGCCAGTACTCTTCAGTCTTTTAGCTGAAGTAGCAGTTCTCTTTCATTGGGATTTACCCATCTGATGTATTAATAGGCAGCAATCATATGCCCTCTTAACATTCCTTTTGCTAGGCTAAAAAAAGCAAAGACCATCTAGACTTCTACAGTCACCTCTCTCCTTTTTGTCGGGATCGCTCTAGTGCCATTCTTTCCACTTGTTAGAATTTTCTCTTTTCCAACTCTTCTGGAAGGTACTTTTCTCCTCCGTACTGGCAGTGCTTCCTCGTTTTGTCTCTTCAGCTAACGTTTACGTTTTTCCTCCAAGGTCATCAGTGAAGATATGAAATTCGCTGGTGCCAAAACCAGTCTCGAAGGAATTTCATTAGCAATTGCCTACTACTTTATGTTTCAGGGTCTTTTTATTAAGCAATTTGTTACCCACTTTTCAGTTCGAGTGTGAATCCCTGCACTCCCCTGCTTTCACAGCTTCTCAACCATCCTCTGTAAAACCCAAATATCTTTCATATACCACATAACCAATGTTTTAAAAAATATTTATTCTCCTCCCCAAGCATAAAAATAATAAGAAATACTCTATCTTTCATACAGCCACATTGAATTTTGTCTAATTTTCTGTGCACTTCCATATCTCTAATTATTCCCATTTTGTTCTAGGACAAAAAGAAAAGCTGTTCTAAACTCTTGGGTTGTAAATAACTACATCCCTTTTTTTGTTCCTTAATTGAATTTAGGTAAAATTGTTGATACTAGGCAACTCTCTGGTCCCCATCTAACCTCCATTTGCACAGGTTGATTGTATATCAATGCTATTGGATTTACTACTTGATCTGTCTCCAGGTACCTTCTGATCTAAATAAACCTTGTGAATTTTGCCTTGAGCTCTGATGGGATTTCCAGACACTTTTAGCCATCGACTTGTAATCTCCTTCTTCTACACCATCTTTCCTGCAAAATGAGGCAAAACTTCTGTTTTATAGAGCATGCCTTGATCTTAGCTGCACTGTGCAGAGGTCTGATGTCTTGCCTTGTTCTTTTTACCTTTACAAAGAACTTTATTCAGCACCTCTGCCAGATCTATCTCACCTTGATTTCTGGTGACTGACATGTCTATTTTTCTAAACTTTGTGACCTCTGCCATGTAGATTTCTTTGCTGACCACTCCCATCTTTCCAGGAGGATTATTTTTCACCAGTAAGTCAATTTTCTATATGTTCCCTGTTGCCATGCTGAGTCTGAATGCCTTCCACATACAAATACTTAAGATTTTTAACTCAAGTTGTTCATCACTTCAGTTCCATAACTTCTCTGACCATTAACGTTTTGAGGTTGAAAAATCTTAGTTGTGGCCCCATGGTATTTACTCTTCCATTTAATTTAAACAGAATCAGCCTCTGTACAGTCAAGGTTAAAAGTTATCTTCAGCCACATTATGCTGCAATGTCTCACTGGTTAACAAGACCAGGTCAAATGCAATGGCAGCTGTGGTTAGTTTACTGCCTCTTTAGTGAAGAAACGTAAGCCAGGGCATCCCAGAATACCTGGGCCCAGCCTATGGTAGTAGCACTTTATTCTCCATGTAAAAAGTTAAAACCTGTAGTAATGACAATCCCTGGTTATGCATATCATTCTAAAACCGTGAAACAAAGTCATCAGCATCAAGGCACAACCTTGGATAACCACAGCAGAACTACAGCTGTCTTTCCTCAAGGTGATTTGAACACAGACAGAATCTGCTTATCACCTCTGTTCCTGCTTGTTTCTTCACACTCAACAATATCATGAACAGGCAATACTACCACAGGCCCCACTTGCCTTTGCTCTTCTGAGCAGCATAAATCTTTCAGTCTCAGTGGTCCAGCCACGCCAGCTGTCCATCCTGACTCTGAAAGTCCTGGCATACACAGCCTGCATATTGCTCATGAGGTCCTTGCCTTAGCAATCAGGCACTTCCATTGTTTTTCCTAGTTTCCCATATATACTGGCTATATAATCTTGGATGGAGTTTCAGTTTTCTGCTCTAATAACTATTACACTCCTGCTCTCTTATGTTCCTTTAGTCATTGGTGTATTTTAATATCTATGCTCCTCCTTCAACTACACATCAAAAGCCAGTATGGAAACCACACAAGTCCCTACTAAAAATCCCACACAAAATACCAAGTCCTCCACCCTATATCTTAGTCTAAAGCCTGTCTCGGGTGTCTGGTTCCCGGCAGGCTGTGTTCTTCCACACCCGTACTCAAGCTGCCAAGGAGAGTCCTCTCTCTTTGGATGCCTTCAAAGAGACAACACACTGCTGGCAGGAGTTCCCAAGGAATCTGTAATGTCTGGACCATGGATTTGCCCTTCTCTTAGGACATGTTTCACTGAGGTATGTAAAGTGCCTTGAGCAGTATCTGTAGTCATCCTTCTTCCATTTCAGTGGGAATCTAGCTCCCTCATTTGTCTCAACATGAAGGGAATCACTGGATTATTCTCTTTTCCTGAAGACACATTTTCAATTCAGATCCCCTTTTGTAACAGGAATTGTCTTAAAGTGTTCCCATTCACACAGACCTATCTTTCCTGGTACCTCTGGTAGACTCTTCCCCTTGCCCTTTGCAGTACTTCTGCAGCCTCTTCTCCTTTCCAGGTTCTTGGACTCATGTTTCCATGGCCCCTGACCTCAAGCCGTCCCCATCTCTTCTTTTCATTCTCTGCTGGGTTCACTTTTTCCTTTTCTGTTCTTGTTACTTTTCCTTCCCATTCCCAGTCCACAAGCTTCTTCTCGAACTTCAAATGAAGCAGTAGCAGGGAAGAACTTGCACGTGCTCTGATAAACTCTGCTCAGAAGTTATGGTAGGGATGACTGGAGTGCATTCCTCTCTACGCTGAAAACTTGAACTCATGAAAAGGGCTGAGAGATTTCAGCAGCACAGAAACTGTAATCCTAATTTAAGTTTACCCAGATCCCACCTCTGAAGTGGCCTGATGATTCAAAGCAGCAAAGCAGACTGCAGCAGCATGAGGCCAGAACACACAGCAGCCTTACCTCAAGACAGCAATTCCCATTACAAGTGTGAGTTGAGAATCTCATTTCCCCAGGAAGTAGGCAACTACTACTCCTCACATCACACATCGTGGTGACAGACAGAGGTTAAGTAACCTGTTTCTTGCTATTGACAACTAGAAGACAGCTCTAGACACTGCTGTTGCCTGCCCCTTGGCACTGGATGAGAGCTGCCAAGGAGGTGGGGGACTCAGGCAATGTGCCTCTACGGTAGATATCTCCATCTGACTGTGTTGCCTAGAATCCATTAAACAGCACAGGTGGAGGCAGAAATGATGGACATATCTTCAGCACCCTAATCCAAGTGCCATTACCTCCTGCTCCATTCTGCTAACATCTGAACAACAGTTTGGGTACTGCACTGTTCAGCACAGCACCACTGGGTAGCATTGCTCAGGTGGAAGATGTGTGTTTCCTCCACTAACTTTATATCCCGGATAGAGAGGGTTGCGTTGTCTAAGGTGACTGACATGATGCTCCCTCTTGCTGAGTTGAGAAGCAAACTGTCATAGCACAGCAAAGGATGTTGTTGTCACAGAACCATCTCCCCTCACCTCCTATTAGCCTTGCTCAAGGTCATTCTGTATGGCAGCAACAGGAATAGAACGTGTGAATTCCACCTCCTTATCCCGCTTGACCCAGGGCTAGGATCAGCTGGGAAAAAGCAATATCTGTCCAAGCATGGCAGCAGTGCTCGGGTGTTGTTGTGCAGGTTAACACTCGTGCTGAAGCCCCTGCCACACACACAATAGGCACCAAGAGGTGCCAGCTCTGGAAGCTGGAGGCCTGGGGACACGTTGTGCTGGAAACACTGGGGCCCCATCCAGCTGCACCAGCACTCCCTCGCCCGTGGGACTGTGAGTTCCTCCCTGGGAAAGCAGCAACGCCCAACTGACTGCGCTCCAGCCCCGGCAGGAAAAGGCTAAGTACGGACAATGCCCAGATGGGGTGATTAAGCCCCGATCAGCGAAGCATGGTCCCACGCATGATCTGTGTGTGCCCCACGGAGCACACCTCCACTCCAGGTTGTATTTTGGGCTTCTTTTTTGGAACATTCTGCACGTTAGGGATGCTTTCTCCCACAGAGACAAGAGAGTAGCAAGACATTTCCCCCTGCCTGCCAGGCAGTTTTAGCTCTGTCCCAGAGGCATCCTGAAAGAGGATGTGAGGTTGTTTACCCTCAATGAGACAGCTATCAAATCTGATAGCATGGACCCTAGAGGTTAAAGGATTTGGGCACCCAGTCACTAGGGAGTAAAATGTGCTGCTCTGACTTTCTAAAATGTGCTGCTTTGACTGCGGTGGAAAAGGTCACACATCACAGGTTACTGCCAGCTAATGAGAAATGAATCTGGACAATTAATCAATACATAATCTCCTCCGCTAATCATATTGATGGAAGATGAGCTCCTTCCCCCAGGAAGGGCAAAGGCCATTGAGTTAAGCCATTTAGAGGCATTTATTTATATCCTTGGTGGCTCAATAATTTGAGTCTTTCCCCTGAGGGCTAGGCAATATTGTCCAGGTGAAAAAAAAAATCCAACACAACAGGTATTACTTAGCAGAAAAATAGTCTTTTAATAGAAATGAACACTTTCAAAGGAAAATGCATTCCTTTTCTCTACATTTTCACACACATGTGAGGACAAAAACCCTTCTGAAATATTCTATGTAAATGGTCATAAAAATATCATTTTCTAAGGGGAATACTCAAAGAAATTGTCAAGATCTCAGGGCGCGTGCTACTCTCAGTTGCATCAGAATGCTTTTCTTCAGAAGCCTACCATGAAGCATTAAAAGAGAATTTGTCCTTCACTCACTCATCCTAAAACCATGCCTTTCCTCTGGCAGGCACAAACTGCTTTTTAAGAAACCTGGCCCTGTGGGTAAGGTGAGTTCATGCTTGTGTAATTAAAGCCTATGTTGAAACACATACGCACCAAGGGACAAAGATGATGTCATGGCACAGCTGTTTCTGCAACACAGCTGGTTTCCTGGTTCCCTGACACAAATCCCGCTCTTACTGAGCTGCAGCAAAGCAGGTGGTAAAACTGTCAATTGGAAATTGCAGGTCATCCCTGCCAGTTGTGTGTGGTGCTCAGACTGCCCCTGCAAAAGCTAACAGAGCCCTTCCGTTGCACTACGTAAACTGTGGAGAAAGGCAGTGGTGCTCACAAAGAAGCTGTTTACTTACACAGTTGCCTGCTGGGACTTATTTACAGAGTACTACTGACAGCCACCAAATCTGCTTGTATAGCTCTGGAGACGGTTCAAATCCTCTGTTCCCAGACAAGTGATTAATGCTGTATGGAGAGAAGTTAGGACTGAGGATAAAACTGAGCTTTCAAAACAAGAGCCTCTGATCTCAAACTGAACAAACATTTCCCCTTGCCTGTGTCAGCTAGTTTGATTTCCAACAAAAGAGCAGATTGCTTGGGAAACCACAGTCACACCAGTGAATTACTTTCCTACTAGCCAGAGAGAGCTCCCTCAAGCATCCTGTCCTGCTCTCTCAAATCAAGCTGAAGGCAGAACTTCCTCTGCAAGCAGCTAGTGAAAATGAAGCTCAGAGGTGAGTCTCCCAGCTCAGACCTTGTAAGGAACAAGACTACACTCCTTAGAGCCCCAGCTCCTTATTAACCCTCATTTACAAGTAGCCATAGGGCCAATGTGTGCTCAGAAGATGTACCTGATCCTGCCAGCAGCAGATCTAAACACAAAGGCATCAGTGGAACAGTTAACTCATCCGTTGAAAGGACTGCAGAAGTGAGAGCGGGATTTTCTCACAGTTTGAAAACCTCTCTGAACAGGAAAGACTTAATGGCATTGACAAAGGTGTGCTCCATGCAAACAGATCTCTGGCAGCAACACACTGAGCGCTCTGATAGCGACAGCTCAACACACAGTGTCTGGATAGTATGGTCCTCCATAAGATAAGACGGGCCCTCCCCTGTGCCCCATCCATAGAAGTATAAAAAGTAGTGAATGATTGTTAACAGCTATTAGAGTCTATGGCTTTTAACCTACACATAACAGAATTTGCATGCAATTATATATACGCATGCACACCCCATCATGCATATATTTGTGCTGTGGAAAGCCCATTCAACGTGCAGTTATTGCCTTGGGCATTGCCAATGACTGATGAGTTCTTGCTGAAAAGTGCTCTAAGCCTGCCTGCACTCAGGTTTAACTTCGTGCAAGCCTCTCCCAGCTGAGCCCACGGAGAATGCCGCTATTGTGAGGGCCAGAGCCTTTCTGCCATGCCAGCACACGCAAAGGCTGACGTTTCATAAGCTGCCTGCCATCATGAGGACAAAGTCCCGTTGAGTGGGCATTGGCTCTGCCTTCCCTTGCAGATAGCAAGGGATCAGCTGAACTCAAGTTTGGCAGCCTCCCAGGGTATGGCACAAGGCTAGCCAACCATGTGAGGCAGAGCCATTATCGGTGCCCTGCTCCTAACAAAGTGAAGACATTCTCTTTCATCTCAAACTAATATTTGTCCCTGCTCTTTCCAAGCAGAGGAAGACAGACATACACTGTGCCAGATCCCCTGCTGTGATATGTATCTACTAATCTCTAGCTTGTATGGTTACAGGGAGGCTGCAAGCATGGGAAAACACTTAAACATCCAAATTCAGGATAACATCCTGAAGTCATGGTGTAAAGCAAAAACAATAAATAAAGGTTCTTTGGGAAGGAGAGAAGACAAAATTACTTAATTTTATGTGTTTTCCCATCACAGTAGTTAAAGAAGCTAAGGTTTACAGAGGGCAAGTGAAAAAGGCCTGTCCAGTTCCCTTTAGAAGGAAGGTGGTGTTGGCTGCCCAGAACCAGTATCCAGAGCCCTGCTATCTCCTCAATCACCTTTAACACCAGAGGCAGGGAAGATGAAGTTCTCAGACCTTTCTTGCCACTTTAGTCCTGATTTAGGGCACAGACAAGTCAGACTCATGAATAAGCCAAGGTCCTGAGCACCTGAAGGCACTTCTCTCTGCAAAGAGTTATCCTAATTCAGAATGACATCTGTGTATTTTCTTTATAACTTACCCTATCCATGAACTACATTCACTTGCATTTCTAATTTAAAATAATCCGTCTGTTAACAGTGACTTCTGGCTAAGCTTAACCCAAGTGATATGACATGTGATATGACACCTTGCTCCTGCTGGGATGCTGAATATTTTATGCAGAGCTGCCCTGAGAAGGTGCTTGGCCATGACGTAGTGGAGATACTGAGAGTCCACAATGCACTGAGTTGCGAGGTCCCGGTTCTAGGTAGTCAAGACAGGCTGTCTGGCTACAAAGGGGTGTCTATCCCTCTGCAAGGGTTAGACTGAGACTCCGACGAGCAGGGAGGCAGGGGAGAGGCACAGCTCAGAGGGTCACTGGGAACCAGTCCAGAATGACCTGAGAGCAACCAGCCTGCTCTCCTCAGCCAGCTGAACTACCAAGAAATCCCAGTGGGGAAGGCACTAGAGGGGATTTTCCTGTGTGTGTACTTGCAGCTTTCTGGATCAGCCGATTTTGAAAATAGAGGAATAACATTCATTTAACACGTTTTGCAGTTAGGTCTTGTCCAGAACTGGTTGGTGACACATGGCCTCTGTGTTGTTCAGAGGGAGACAGAGAGGAAAAAGAGACGAAAGCTCCTTTATGGCTCATGCTAACAGTAAACATAGGGAATCAGAAAGCAAGTGGACTACAGAAACCAAGAGGCAGGGTTCAGCTCAGTCATAGGTCTTTTGCACCTATATCTCCCCTGAACTGGAGCTATTTCACATCCAGCCAACTCAGAGCACAGGCAAGGAAGTGGGCTTTGCCCCTGCTTCCTGTGAAGGGATATGCCCTTGCTTGCTTCAGGGAGGAATGAAAGAGTACAGTGACCCTGAAGCAGGCCAGACTTTCAGCTGTGCCTTTTATTCACGTCCAGGCTTTTCCCAGTCTTTGCAGATACGGGTCTCTTCATGCCATCTCCCTGTGATGCTGTCTGGAGAAGGGGGCGGGAGAGCAGAGTGAAGGAGAGTCAGTGATAAAATGGACCACACAGCCCTGGAGTGCCAGGTGTCAGCTCCTTTTCTCACCAGCTTTCCTTTTCTCAGCAGCCTGCTGAACATTCTTTTCAGGTTACTACAGAGCTCTCACACAGCATCTGCATCCCTGAAGCAAAGGCAGTGTACGGCTGGGTGGCTCTGGAGGTGAGAGCCGTCAGTGAAGCAGGTGCCTCATCAGGCACGCAGCAACAGCCAGCACCACACAGGGGATGAAGCACAACATCACAGCCAAGAGGTTACCGGGCAAGCTGGGCCACCATGTGCAGCCCGTGGATCACAGATGAGGGAGTTGGACACAGCACTGCTAAAGTGTGCAAGATGTGCAAGGAGTGGGATAGGACCTCACTGCATGCCTCACATCCAGTCGTGGCTGGGCATCAGCGGGCCTGCGAGCACAGCTAGCCAGTTCCGGAGCGTGCACATTTCTTGACCCCTCAGTCTACTCCAGGCGCTCCTTCTGCATCCAGGGGACAAGGGTCACTGCAGTCCTTTCACAGGGTGCCAGTGAAGCAGTAGGGAAAGAGCCAAGGTAAACTCTTGAAGAAAAGCAAAAGCCACCACAAACACAGCTGACTGAGCCCAGCAGGAGCAAGCGTGTGCTCTGTGTTGTCCCTTTAAACAACATTCAGAGAAGTAATATTGTAAGCCAGTGGCTGTTTCCCAAGAGGCAGGAGTCCTGGCTGCCATGGTCAGCCTTGCCAGTCCCTTTGCTTTTTGGCTTTGCCTAGGCCACAGAACCTCTGTGTTTCTGTTTCCCTGCTATTACAGCATGTGGCAAAGGGGAAGGACTCCTTCCAAAGCATCTACTGGTTTTGACTAGAGCAGCAAAGGACCAACTCAGCTTGGCACTGGCCAGCGAAGAGAGGGACAGCACAATGCCTTGAGTCAAGTACAGAGGCTGCCTGCAAAAGTGCTTGGAGCACAGATCCTCAGGAATTAAATTCCCAGGGAAATGGCCAGTGTTGCCCATGTGTTTCCTCCCAGCCACCCTGCCCTGCTCTGTCTCCACAGGGCCATTATGCCAAGTGGTGAAAGGTGGACACTCAGGCCTCTGTCTCCACACAGTACCCGAACACCACATTATGGACACAAGCCAAATATCTAAGATACACCTGTGTCCCTTGGCCTGACCCACCCCACTGTCAGCATCTCCACTCCTACCCCTCAACCAGGGCCTTCCTGCAGCCTGTGGACACATTGGAGGTCTGCTGGAGACTCAGACCTTACACTCTTTTTACCACAGCACATGCCCTTCCTAGGTCTCCCAAGCCTGCCAGGCTTAGCAGCCACAGAGGAGAGACCCTTCCCCCACTGTGTAATAGAAGGAGTTTCAGAGAGGCTTCACAGCAGAGAAACCAGAATGGCTCTCTGCTATCCCCTTCCAGAGCTGAGGTGACCAGCTATTTCAGCTAAGAGGACTCCTTCCCTGGCTGTTGGCATCTGTGGATCTTACCTCTAAGTCTTCGTTTTTTCTTGTGTGTCAGTCAAGTGAAACTAATCACAGATGGGTTTTAAAGTATTGGATGTTATCTCACCATCTCTGTCCCAGAGTCTGTCTCCTTAACTGTGTTACTGTTTGACAGCCTGCAGGGCCTCTACACCTCGTCCAGGAGTTAATATTTTATCTAGACATTCAAGGGAAGCTTGGTGGAAATTGTGCTAGCCTTGAAATGCCAAAGGTAACTTTAAAATATTTCCTTCCGGACTCTGAAATGTTGCTAGTAGAAATGTATTCTCTAAAAGGAAATGGTTCCGAACCTAGGCTAACAGCTGGGGAGATTATTCATGGAAATCAGTACCCTGAGGCTCTGTATCACTTTCATTTGTCTTTCCCAAACCCCCCACCTTTATGGAGGCCAAGTGCATCACTCTTCTAGCTCCAGGGAGGTGAAGTGGAAGCAGCTCTCCAGCAGAGGAAAATGTGTTCATCCTGAAAACATTTCTTTGTTCTCATTGCACAGGATCATTTGTCTACCGTGCAGGAGATTTATGTGAGGAACAGCAGTGACACAGGGCATAATGACTCCATTTTGTTTAATAATTAACTCACATGTTCTCCTGGTGCCACACGTTCCAGCAGACACTGTAAGACAGTCAGGCTGTGCTGGCTGGAGAGCTAAGCAGCAGGTGGGCAGTAAGGAAAAACTGATTTCTCCTTCTGCTCACTGATGTTGTGCCCTAACTAGTGCTGGGGTCTTCTTACCTGAGGTGTGCTGTCCCAACAGCTCTTCAAATGCTGCAGACTCTGCACGCTCTGAGTATTTTACCAAAACAACAGGCATTGTGGTGTATTATTTCGACAGGGGTCATATAGGAACTATTTCAAAGAGCAAACCTGAACTATGTAGCAAGAATGAGAATGGAAGCCAAAATTCATCTGAGTTCTCCCGCTACCAACAAGAAGCTCCATCTTGCAACCCATCACTGTTTGGTTTGCAAATGGCCAGGAATTGTTTTACAGGTTTTAGAAGAATTTGCTGGAAACTTTTTGCCAAATTTTTCTCAAATTTTAATACCTGTTCCTCACAATCAAATAATTTCTGGGGAAGAGATGCTTTCAAAGAACTTGTCACCTTGAAATACTGCTGAGGGCATCCCTTTTCTAAGTATCTAGACTTTTTTTTTAAGAAAAAAATTTCACCACAATTTACAATACTCAGTCGTTCAAATACAGAAGGCTAGATATATTGAAAAGGTTCTAAATACATCATTTTAAGGTTACTGAAATAAAATATTTCAAAAATATTTCAAAAAGGGCTTTTTTTCCCACTAGCAAGATATCAATTCTTTGAAAAGTTAGAGACTAGCTTTTTCTCCAAATTCAAGATACATCTCTTTCCACAATATCTCAAATCTTTGGGAAAGGGGGAATCTATTACTCCCTTAGCTTGTTTTTTAGAGAGGTAGAAAACATTAAAACAGAAAGGAATTTATCAGGAAAAAAAAATCTCAACTAGAATCCTTTGCTTAAGTGAAAACAACCCTAGGTTTATCAGGGACACTTGTAGCCAAGGCTGAGGCAGTTGCAGTTTTAGCAGCACTTCCCTTCCTGAACAAACGCCTGAGATGCCATCAAGTTCTCTCTGCCTTGGACCTGAAGTCTGTTTCTATATCTCTGTCTATTTTAAGGCATATCCCATACACAGTCCTTTCAGCTCCTCACAGTCAGGAATGTGGCTCTTCCTGGAAACCGTCTGCTCAGGGAGACAGCTGAGCTTTTACTGAGGACTGAATCTGTACCCTGCACCGCAGCACCACCCCAATGGGTTAGGGTGTCCTCCTCGCAGCATGTTTCCATGGTTTCAGGTGGGTTAGGGTGTCCTCTCCACAGCAGGTTTCCAGGGTTTCACAATTTCAGCACTGGGGAAGACCAGCAAATGTGGGAGGGACTTTGGTTTGCAGGATTACGCCTTATCACCAGCCCTCAGGCATTGAACTATGATTTGGGTACAACCTGACAGCCACATTCTCCCTACCTGCCCCACATGAGTTTTCTTTCCAGGCCTCCTCTGCACTCATCAGGTCATGAGTCCTACTGATAGCTTGTGCCAGATGACTGCTGCTCCATGTCCTGTGGAGGCTGCCAGCCAAGCCTTGATGCCCTGCTAGTCCAATGGTCTGAAATGACCTTCAAGAGATTGGCTGCAAGGTGAAAGTACACAAGCAGGTTGAAGCTGGTTATTCAGCATCCATGGATTAGAGCAAACAAGAGCAAACAAAGCTGATTTCATTGTCTTCTGCAAGACATCATTGTCTAAGTCAGATCTGCAAGCCCCAAAGCAGAAGCTGAGAAGAGCCAAGGGGCCAAGGTAACCCAGATTCAGGGGACTGGAGGACTCCTGATTGGGCTACAGGGGGAGAGGATGAGAGCCAGTGAGAAGTGGGAGAATATTATTCCAGACCACATCTAACTGAGTACTGAAGTGCAGATCCCAATCAGTGCCCTATCTTTTCTCCTACAATCAGTCCCAGTGAAATTCTGTATGATGGCATCATCTTTGATTCAAAGTGGGAGAGACAACAGTCCAAACCACTTTGGTAAAGGGCAAGTTTCAGGAGGGATCCTTGAAAATCTTCCCCCAGCTGAATGTCCTACTAACGTTCTAGTAGTTCCCGAGAGCCCTAATACAGATTTTTATCTTCCCTGTCATTGTTGAATTGTATTATGTTCTTTTACTTACCCTCTGAGTGCTTCCAGAGCAGATGAGCTGGGGAGATGCACAACAGCACATTTGCACTCTAAAATCATCAGGTGGTTGCTTAATTCCTTCAGAGGAGGGTTGAGTAATTTGGGAAGAGGAAGGTGGGGAGGACCTCAACAGACTTCAACTCCCTATTTTCTGGTTAACATCACCAGATGCCTCCTGCAATGCCTAGTCTGTAAAGGGGGTGCCGAAGCTCAGGGGGTAGTGAGGAATTACAGCTAAAGTTCTCCCTCTTCAGTCCTTGAATACACAAAGAGTGGCTCCACATTTCCTCCCAGGGCCATCCAGCTCAATGATGTGTGACTAACTCTTTCATTGACCAAAGACCAACCACTTTCCTCACATGACCTTACATAACTGCTCATCTATTTTGTTAATGAATGGAGCTTGAGAAAATTTCCATTGCCTAAGGCCTTTGGGGGAAAATGCATGAGCACCATCTCCACCTTTTGTGTGCTGATTTGGGATTTTCCTATGGATTAACTGAGTACAGTAGTATTATTTTTGGTTGCTGTCATTGGTGACTGAAATGGTAAGCTAATAGCAGGGTGCCATGGGGGTGAAGAGAAAAAGAAAAGGAGCCCCTGCCTGAGCCAGAGGAAGCAGGAGACTCCTTCTGCCAGGAGGAGCAACAGGGACATCACTGCCATCAATACCCTAGTCAGGGACTACACCTATTCCCAGGAAAAAGCTGTTGTGTTTACTCAGCCTGGAATGGAGCCAAAACACCTCCTGGCTTCTCTTCACTCCCCGCCACAGATCCAGCAGTGCCAACCTACTGGTGTCCCAGGGGCCAGACCCAGTGCTGGGGCTGGCAAACAGTTCTCTCTGGCCTGCCATGGTCAGGATGGAGCAGTCTGACACTGAGCAGCAGTGGAGAGGGGTGATATGTAGCTGTTGGGTATATTGGCATGTCAGAGGTACACCCCCTAGCATTTACAGCAGGTAGGAACTGGTGGGAAGATAGGCATATCCCAGTATTTCTAAAAGCTCCTATCAGTGTTTCAGATTTTCTCATTTCAACCACTTCACTGCAGTGCTACCTAAGATAGAAATTACTTTTACCATAAAACTCCTTCTGCCAGTGGAAGACTGGGGAGGGAGGAGCTCGACCTCTCACAAAGCAATGCCATGCAAAGGCATTTGTAAGTGCTAGGGACACATTATTTTCAGAAATGGGATTTATGCCATGTCCTTTGGAACCAAGGAATCTGTTGGATGTGCAATGTGGGCTCCCCGTGGTGTGGGCTACACATCTCATGGTTTAGGAATGTTGCTGAAGCTAACAGGATAGCGAAGTTGAACAGGGCATGACTGGACTACCACCAAGGATGGAAGTGGCAGCACTAAAATACTAGAGGATGATCCTTTTAATTTCAATTGATGGGAAGAAAATGCAAATGCTGCCCAGGCTTCTGTAATGCCTGGTCTATGTGCAGTGATGAGTAAATATTTAACTGCAGAAAGAACATTCCCTTCCAGAGATTGAAGGAACCAAGTTAATCAGTTCCAGACTATATTCAAGTCATGGGTGTCAAGAGGACAACACAAGTTCAAAACCTTGAGGATGTTCAAAGTCTGCTACTACACCTGGGCAGTTGCCATGTCTTCCCTGGGATGCTAAAAACGAGGATCTTTTCATCTGCTGAGAAAGCAGGATAGTTAACTGACTCAAAGACATGCTTCACAGAGAGGGGGAAGGGTTGGAGATGTGGCAAACAGAGTTTGAAAATCTTCCTGTTGCATCCAGATGGTGCTTCAGAAACTCAGGAGATGAGGCTGCTGCAGCAACTAGGCTGGGCAAGTCCTCAGGCAGGTCTGGAGATGTTCCCTGCCCTGGCAGCCCACTGGGCATTCACTGGCAGGGCTGATGACAGAATTCACCACTGATAGTAGCTCCCAGGCTTTAGAAAGTGCTCAATTTCTGTCAGACCCTCCTCTTACACAACAACATATTTCCAGTTGTTCTTTTACCCCAGTACAGTTAATTTGCCCTCAGTATGATTAATTTGCCTTCATCTGTCTCTCCCTTACAAAGCCAGTCTGTTCTCTTCAGAGATTATGGAGTGATGTTGTTAGTACTCATGTCTATAATAAAGCAAGTTCCTCTAGGCATGATATAGTTCATATTTTCATATAATGTCTGTAGGGCTTGCACTGCACTCCCTGAGCATTGGAATACACTCAGGTATCAGCATAGTTTCTACCACGAGTAGGAGTGGTTGACCAGCTGATGAGTTGGGGTCTTGGCTGTTCGTGGCTGCTCATTCATCTCTGACTTTTCCTGGTGCTTTGCAGTAGAGATGTCTCTCTGTGGAGAAAAAAACACTCCAAGAATACGTCTCTTTAGATCCAACTTCCTCTGATATCTCCCCCACAAAACCCCCAGAGGTTCAAGACAAATGTTTCCAGTCTCCTGCACTAGACACTATTCTTTCCTCTACAGCCCATTTTGCTTGAAAGGACCTCATTTAGAGCTCAGAGGAGAAAAGAGGGAAGTGATTCAGTGTCCAAGTCCATTTGGATGACTGAACATCTCTTAAGTTCTTCAGCCAAAGCACTCATCATTTACTGTCTAGGGTGGTTTTTTGTTAAGAGTCGAAAGAGTCAAATATTTTACCATGCAATTGAAACTTTTGCCTGTTATTCAAAGCTCAACTCCTCCTAGAGAAATGACAAATCAGAATAATGGTAAACTGAGTTCTGGCTACAAAATAAAAAAGCAAAAGTCTGTGTTGCTATTTCTCACTTTGGATTTAAATCCTCTGGACTGAACAGCCCTTACCAGGCACTGTGTAAAGTCTTCTCCTAAAATAAGATGACAGGGGTCAGGGGCCCAAGCTAAGCTGATTAGCACAACTAAAGCTGTATCACATTGCTACAGTAGGGTCATATGATTGATCACTGGGATAAATATTTAGGAAGCTTCCCAAGGGAAGTGGAATAGATGGGACCATAGAAGCCAGGGAAAATGGGCAACTGGGATGTGGCTAACACAGGGTCTGATACCATTCACCTGTCATAATACAGATCAAAAAAGCAGGAGTTGTTTTGCAATGGAATTTGTATCTCCCATCAGCTTCCCCTCTGAGTATGTGTTCTGCTCCACAGCATTCTGGATCACCTTCACTGAAAGGCAGCATTGTTAGCAGGCAGACCATGTCACTCTGCAACCACATTTCCACCATTCTGCCAGGCTTTGCTGGCACAGGTCAGTCCTGCTCCCGTCTGCCAGCAGCTAGGGACAACACAGTGCCCACTGCAGAAGGGCAGCATGCTCATCAGTGAATCAGATGGGCTTTCCATGGGCTTTGACTTTTCCAGAGGCAGCGTGGAATCCTCCCTTGAAGGGGTTCTGAGCAGCCAACAAACCGTGACAGTGGTGTGTGTGGGAGTAGTACTCAGCTTGACGCAGACCCTGAGTTCTCCTCTATGGCCAAGTTGCACCCCTCATTCTGCTGGGGCTCTGTTAGCAGGGTGCTGACTGGCCTCAGGAGCTTTGTCCCCGTTCAGCAGGGACAGAGAGTCCTCTGGACCTCCTCTTCCTACCACAAATGATGGGCGATATCCTGGGCTGGATTCCAGCCTTCATAAGCAAGGCCAGAGTCTGGCTCAGTCACCAACCCACTCGCCCTGAGGCACCCAGAGCCACGAAGTTTCCTGAGCTCCACACAAAACTCACGGCAACCAAAGTGGTCACTGGGAGGGCTGAGGGGCAGGCAGGAGGGAGGCACTGCCCAGTGACCACCCTGGGGTCCCACTGCAGCACCCAGGGAGGCTCCTTTGTCCTACTGAGACCTGGGTGCCTGGGGAGCAAAGGCGAGGCCCAAGGATTTAAAAGGATAAGCATGAAGGCAAGGAGGCTGTGAGCGACAGAAAATGAGCGCACAGCCATTCTGGAGAACCTGTATTATTAAACAGGTTGTGAATGCCAGCTGCCACCTGCCCTCGAGGGGGTGGAGGGAGTGTGCTTTCCACACATGCAGTGCCTATACAAAACCTTTCTCACGTCAAACTCAGCGGTGAAAAAAAGAAGCCACCAGAAGTTAACCTTCTCCTCTAACCCCAGCTTTACCAGCTCTCATTTCTTCACTGTTTGTCTTTCCTGCATTGTTGCAGACTGAGGTTGTTTGCCAGAAAATAAGACAAAGGCTTGTTGGTGCCAGAATCTGCCCTTCCAACAACAAGGAATAGCAGTAAGTGAGCAAGTAGGGGCACACAGAGCTGTACAGAGAGCAGAAGAGAATAGCTCCTATTATTTTGGTAAGTTGCTGTTGACTTTGAGGCAGGACTCTCAGGGAAAGGTAACAGCTGGTGTTAGACAAATGATACGGTTAGAAAAAAAAACAGAAGAGCTTTTAGACACACAAATCCTTTTGAGCTGAAGCAAAGGGCTATAAACGTCAGCCTAAGCACATATTGGAGAAGTTTCCTCTAAATCTCTCTCTTTGGTGAAAAATAAGGCTTCACGGGGAAAGAACTTGCCCCTCCTCAGGGAGCAAAATAGAGGCATGACTGGATCCCTAATCCCAGCTCTTCGACAATAAGATGGTGTTTCTCTACCTGTAGAAGCCACTGCTGTTGCTGAATCCACCAAACAAATCCTGTTATGTTACTGCAATAGCACCCCAGTACTTGTGGGCACTGGCAGATGCTCTACCCCACTACATTGCTGCACATGAGCAGTTTGCAAGTGCCACTCAGACACAGCCTTGTGATGTTGAGCTCTGGTTTGTGATTTACACTGACCTCAGAGATTTCAGGTCAGTTTATGCAACTGCTCAACTCAGTCTTTGCTGCAAACATTCATTGTATTTTGGAAAAAAAAAAAAGGACCAGTGTGCAGGCCCTGGGAAGAGGCAGAGAGGTAGCAGGGTTGAGCAGAGCTCAAAAACTGCATTAGCACTAAAAGAAGTGGGTAAATTAGAAGAGACACAGCATGAAAATGCTGTTGAGCTGAGGCATGGTGATGGTCAGTGAAGCAAACTATGCTCTACTAAGTTGCAGGGTCAAGCAGAAGTAGTATATTGCTTAGTGATGTCAAAGAAGACTGGTCTCAGATACAGCAGACAGTTCACATTGCATTGCGGGTACTGTATGTCTGCTTGATTTGAACAGCAGTGCCATTTGTCCTTGGACAGATGCCTTGGCTTTGATATAGCACAACGAGGTTTGCAGAAGAGACTGCATTCAAGTATAACCTCAGTAAGTGTCACAGGAGAAACCCAGACTACGGGTGGCAAACTCTGTTCCTGTGACTGGTGCTCAGCGACGCAATTTCCTATTGCATGGTGTGGAAGTTTTCCTACTTGCTGTCTCAGACCAGCCTCACCCTCTGCTTTCCCCCTGTTATGAAACTCTAGAGATGCTTCCCCAGCAACAACACTATTTTGTTCAGGAGGGAAAAACCTAGGCCTGATCTACCCTGCTATCAACAAGCAGGTGTCTCAGATAGCAACAAAAGAACCAGCATCAATAATGGAGAGGGGAGAGAGAGATAGAGATGCAGTGAAGTGGAGAGAGGGAAGCCAATCAACTTAATGAAATAAGGCGCAAGGTTAGCGAAGGGCTATTTATAGACTCCAACTGGTTCAGCCCTGTGCACTTAGAGGCTGGTTCAAACTGGCTCCTTAACAGCAGTAATAATCATTACCGAAAAGAAAGAGAAAAAAAAGTGAAAGCTTGGAAAATTCACTGCCGGAGGTAAAGCTTTAGAGCCGGGTCTGGCTGGAGTCAGAAGTAACTGCATTACTGAGAGATTGAAAGGTTAATAGGAAACCAGCTGACACTGAAAGAGAACAATTAGAGAGGTTAAGGGGCTTAATATTAGATTAATGGTTGCCTGGAGGAGCAAAAGCAGAGATTTCAGGAAAATAGGAGAATGGTGAGCAGAAGGCTGGGTTTTTTCATGGATGGAGAGCCCCAGGTCTGCTCTTGCCACTCCCTGGATAAACTGGAAGAAGATGGCTCTGCCGTTCCTTGCCTGTCTTGCTCAGTCTCCTGTTTCCATCTTTCTTCCTCTTCTCCCATCTGTTTGTCTCTGAAGTCTCTTTGGGTTTGTACTCTCCACCTTAAGCACTTTCCATGTGGTTTTATATTGTCTTGCTTGTGTTCCTTCTCCATTCTCCCGCTGTCTCTGTAAAGGTCATAATAAAATGATGCTTAGTATTCCCAATGGCCCTTCATTCCTCTTCAGTGTGCTGCTCTCCAGAGACAGGGATGGTGGGAATGGACACTTTTATCTGCATTAACCATAACCAAGACTCAAAGCTTCAAAAAAAAGGGTTGTCAAAGATCAGATGACAGGTCTGTTTCCCAATGTATTCTCCCCAGCTAGATGGACAATATTGACACTGAGGTCCCTGACTATCAGCAGCCATTTAAAAGACTTTTTAGCAAGAAAATATTGGACATACTCCAAAGAGGACTGATTCAGCAATATATGAACTAGCATGGATCAGTGTCATCTCCTAACCTTAAAGGAAGGTTGAAAATACTGAGGGGACATTCAGCACCAGGAATGCATTCCTACCAGATGAAGAGCCTTCTGTGCAGCTAAGAACTGAGCAGACAGAAGATTAGGTCATGCCTTTTACATGAAGATTACAAAAGACCAGAGGATGTTCTGTAGAGGTGCTGGATGTTCTGAAACCTTGTACAGCAGAGAGGAGATATGCTGCGCTCCCTTCCCCCACAGTAGCAAAGTATTTGGTATGAATAGCAAAGGATTTGGGATAGAGTCGCTGTATCTGTTCAGTTAAGACCCCTCAGCATAACATGTCCTCCATTTTCCCATGGCCACTGTAGTTGCTAACATAGTCAGTACCCTGACAGTCCTCAGTGTCAGGAGAGCCTTGTCACACAGCACCACCAGCTGCTGCTCTGGACAATGCTGGGAGCCTTGAACTGCTCCCCGCACCACTCCAAGGGACTCCTGTGACCCAGAGAGAGATTCTTCCCTCCTGCACCATTCGTGGCTGCTGCACTCAAGGATCATTACAAATGCACATGCTTCTCCCACAGGACAGGGAGAACTTTCCCCAAGTGCCTGGCCCTTGACGGCTGCTTGTGTAGTCAGACAAGTGAAAGCTGGCTGGATCCTTCTGTATCTTACACTGCCTCCCAGAGCACAGCCTCCCCTCTAAAAATCTCTGCAGCAAGATTAGAAAACAATACATTCAGCACTTCCTTCTAGAGCTGTAAAAGCCAGGCTGGGACTCCAACACTTTGCAGGCACCCAACAGAAAAGTTTCCTCACTCATGATAATGATAGCAAATGTCCCAGTCCAGAGAAGCTGAGGTCGTTCATGGCATATTAACCCCAAAACACCTGAAATGTGGTGCTCTGGCGTAATGCAAATGGGGTCCTCAGGAGAAAAGTCTGAGGAAACTCTGGCTGGCATCAGAAGGCAGCTCAAGCTGTTTTCTTCTTACATCTGTGACAGCTGAGCACGGACTTCTTACCAGCTGGGACACTGCTGATCAACAGAAAAACCAGAAAGATGGCTAGAGAAACATTCACGGGATGTATTATTCCTTGGGTCTCTCTTTCAAACAGGCACATCTGCTTAAACGCAGTGAGCCTGAAAGGACAGGCTCTCCAAATCACCTTCCCATTCTACATAGGAGCATTTCTCAGGTCTAAAATAAGCCTCCCCCAGAGTCTGGCCATCCACATTCCTGGAGCTGCATGTCTGCTTCAAAAGATCTGATATCCTCTGAGCGTTGACCTCTGCCAGACCCTGGGGGTACCCATCACCTGCAGCCTGAAATGCCCCAGAGTTCAAAGCACATTTCAGCTAAGCATCTTGAAGTGCTGTACAAACAGCCATTAATCCTCAAACCATTCCTAGGAGCCAGGCTGTAATTATTTGGCTCACCATTTATCTCTGGAACTCACTGTACCCGTTCCCCCGTCCTGGGGATGAAGGAAGGTAAAACAATACCTACCATTTCATAACAAATTGCAAATTAAATCGACTTCAGCTCAGCCGTTAAGGGAAATGTTACCTTTTCCATAATCACCTCCTGCAGGCAAGTGCAACAGCTATACTTTAACAGTTAGGTAAACTTTGACAAAAATATGTAAGTGACAAGCTCCAAGTGAGACAACCAACAAGTGGTAGAAGATTTTCAAGAGCAGAAATCATGAATCCTGCCTCTTGGTTTCTTGATTTATCAACTGAATTGTCTCTGCTCCCCCTCTCACCACCCTTAAAGATGACCGTCAAAGGAAAAGAAGTGCCACTTATGCCCTCTATGTGCCTTTGTATTAGATTAAGGAACCTGTAGGATTTCAATGGAAAAAGATGAAGCATTTTTCCACTTGTTTTCTTACATTAGAAATGCAGGTCTTCAGGAGCCTAAAAGTCTCCAGTCTGTCTAGATCATGACAAAACGAGGACCAAACAAAGACAAGAGGGCAAGAACAGGGCGGCGGAGGACTGGAGAGGGGAGGGGAAATGGAGCCAAACTCACAACGTGCTGTTTGCAAGCAACAACTGCATAAACACAGTAACAAAATAACGTACAAAATATCAGTAAGAAATTATGTGCTATTCAAGAGCTGATTTTCCCCCAGCTCCAGCCAGGGTGTGAGAATCCACAGAGGTCAAACTCTGAGTACCCCAGGAGATATGCACAGGAAGAAGAAAAGAAAAAAAGATCCTCATACCTTTTTCTTCTCAAACAGAAGCCGTAAGTGGCATGAGATTTGAAATAAGACAGACTCAACCTACAGGAATGGGGAGGACTAGGCAACAAAAGCAGACGAATGGTTGTTCTTTCTGTGCCTCCTGAGTTGGCCAGATTCATGCAGAGGAATCCCTGGAGAGGAGATGCTGAAGGGAAGAAGCATGGGGAGGGGTGGAGTAAACCAACAAAACAAAAGGTAGTTACAAAGTGAAGCAGAGGTGAAGAAAGCAGCAGAAGGACAAGGCTGTAGCAAATGTCAGCACATAGAGGAAATGGTCCCACTTCAGTCCAAAAAGCAGAAAGGTCACTCAGTCAGTTTCTAGCTGACAAAATTGTCCCTTCTCTGCCCTCTTCCTACAGCTCCCTCTCCTACCTGCTCCAGGGAGGCAGCAGGACTCCTGCTCTGGTTTAAGACCAGAAGGCAGTAAAGAAAAAATTCAGTAATTTCCAGCTGTACCTCTTTAAACTAATTCTGTGACTGGGAAGTTTAATTACAGCTAGACTGCAATATGCAGGCTTTGCACTGCCTTAATAGCCTGGGATCAAAACCTGTATGATGAGAAGGTGGAGGGAAGGGTGAAAGGAAGGGTGACAGGGAGTGGGAGGGGGGGACAGGGGGTCAGGGTGTTGTTGCAGCTGTATTGAAAGACATGTAATCAAACAGGTCATGTCTACATGTGGCTGAGGGGTACACAAACCATGTTTGCACAAGGGTTGCAAGTCGCTGGATACTTCAAGGGCTAAATCCAATTCAGTAAGCAAAAGCCTTTCCTCAGGAAATCTGTTTTCCTAATTCTTAGGAGGTAGCTCCTCCAGAAATCTCCAAGCACCAAGCTTGGAGATTAATTAATAATCTGTTAAGATTAAATTTTTTAAAGATTAAATAGTAATCTATTAAAATTACCTCCCTCCTGTCAAACTGTCTGCCAGCAATGCTCCATTGCCATATCTGGGTGTCCTGAAACCCAGCAGAAGTCCAAGAACTGCTTGCAGTAACCAAGCTTAAATCTTGTGGCAACCTCTTCCCTGCATCAGGAAGCAGGTAAATACACACACTGCCCAGCTCACAGCCCCCTGAGGCCTTGCCTGAACTTTCTAGGCCAAACTGGTGTCTTGAGGTTGCCTTGAACTATCACAACACCATTCCTCCGTAAAAGGGAGTGGGAAGGGACTGCAAGGAGCTTTGCCAGATTCCAGAGCAGCCAAGCAATTGCTGATCCTAGAGCGGTGCCTGCTGGCTGGTCATATCATAAGCGCTTGGAAATATTTCCACAGGCATTGAAGTTCCAGTCAAGTTCAGGAAAACATTTCGAGGGAAGAGCTGTGTGTCCAGCTCTGCCATGTTTCTGCCAGGGAGCTGTCATCTAAGCTCCCACCCACTGCGAACAAGCTGCCCTAATTTTGTGAATCAGTCTGGTATTTATTTCTATCAAATCTCCAGCCCCCTGCTGTTTCTCATCTTTCTTTACTCTTTGAGGTTTTATGATTTTTAAGCCAACCTCAAGGTAATTGATGACTTTATTACTTTGGTATAACTGATGCTGTCTTGATAATGCAATTCCCTGTGAAAGTTAAGCTTCTTTACAGTGTATTCCTACCAAGATCCTTAACATGTCTAGTGTTGGATGCTAAGAACATAAGGCACCTCTAATCACTTAGAACTTTTGAAAAGTCTGACATTTTACATACTTTTGACATACAGCATCATGCTTGAAATTCTAACAATGCCACTGTTGTGCAGGCTGGGGGAAATGGCTGCTAAAACCACTGTTCTTTTACTGTCCTTATGATGTGCCAGAGAAAGAAATGATGCTATGGATGAAACAGTTCTCATCACAGAGGCAGTGTCTTGCATGCTCACAAGCTGATGAATACAAAAAAGATGAAATTGCAAAGAAATTATCTTCAGAGATATAATGTAGCACTCTTAGGTCATCACCACAGATGTATAACAAAGTATTATACTGGAATTCATCATCATCCTGAGGGTCTGGAGACAATTTAGATATGAACAATAGAAAATAGGTAGTGTATTTTGTATGCCTGAATTTACAGAGTGAAAGAAAATAGAGTTCTATAAGAAGATAGGAATTATGTCCCCTCAAGCCCACAGCTCTTCAAGGTAACAACACACACTTATCTATGTACAAACACATACACACAGCCCTGCTTCTAAGGCAAGAGTTTAAAATGGCTAAGACTGGTAATGGCAAAGGGTTGCATCCATTGTCATGGGTCTTCCAGAGGCTGAAACAGTACACTAAAGTCTCTTTTGGATCCATATTTTCTCAGTGATGGAAGGTGGTGCCATGTTAGGCAGCCTCAGATAGAGATTTCCCATTATTCACATTTTTTTGGTATTTTGCCACATTTGAACTGTCAGGCTGACATTTTACATCCTCAGCATAAACAAGGCAGATTTAGGTGGGAGGTGGGCAGGCAGACAGAAACAATGGTAAAGCTGTTAAATGCCTTTCTGAAAAACTGAATGTTATCTGTAAAGCTGTTTGAGCTCCCCCATGCTGTACATAAACCAAAACATTCAGCTGAATATGTATTTAAGGTAGACACCAGCCAAATGTCTGTGTTGAACCAGCAGCCACACAGATTTTAACCATCCTACAGTTTCAGCAGATGAGAGGATCCCTCTCCCCACATCCACTCCAGTACAACTCAGTGGAGACTGCTACATCTAGGGAAAATAGACCCCAAACAGTTCACAGCCCAGCACAAGGACTATTCTCCTGGCAAATATTGTAGTAACTTCAGCCATTTCTACTCTAAAAGCTCCTGCACACTAAGAGGCTAACAATCCCTTTCTTCAGTGTGCTTCCCTCCCCTGTATGAGCAGCCCATGATACAGAGATGCACACACCCATTCATGCACATACACAGAACAGAAACATTTGCACACACGCAAAGAACGTGATTTCCAGACATCATTGGCCTTCATCTAACAAGTCAAAGCACCATCTTGTACTGCTCATTTATAAGTTGCTTTTCTCCTGAATGCACTGTTTCTAGCAGAAGGGGAGAACAAGAGCACAGGGAACTCTGTTTTCTGTGCTGTCTAAACACATGGAGTTTCCCCCAGACAGAATTCATACATGGAATGTCATATTGAAGCAAGTTTGTGCATTCCCTGTTTCTCCATGTGTGCAATGAAAGATCTTGCTAGAAGCTTGCAGCTGCAACTGAAGGTGAACAGAGCTCTACCTTAGCCATATGAAGGCCCCAGGACTACACAAACATGTGGGAAAGCCAAGGCTCAGTCATGAATACTCCCTAATCAGTGAATACATCTGACAGACTTGGCCATAACCTCACTGTGCACCAGTTTGCCCATCTGTGAGAAGGGGATAGTACCACTGCCTGCCTTAGGCCACAGAAAATTTGTCTGGGAAATGGTCAGATGCTATGGTGTGGACATTATAACATCTGAAAGAAAGTGAATTATTCAAAAGTAAATCTCAGGTTATACTCAAAAGAGAACGCCAGGGGGCTACACAAAGTTAATGCAAAAAAATAAAAAAAAAAATGTTGAAGCAGAAACTATTTACTACCAGTTACAGGATCTGCTGGAAAGTCTTATTTTGAGAATGGGGGAATAAGGGAAGACTGTGCAGAAAGTATTGAATTCAGCAATCTCTAGTCTTTCATTGTTTGATTTTGCTGCTACAAAGAACTTCTGCCATAATTTATTTGGCTTCAGAAAGAAGGAATTGAAAAATAACCAGATAATAACCGTAGTTACCACTGTGGTACTATACTGATTAGAAGAAGCATATTAAATGAGTTCTGGTTAATATATGGCAGAGTTGACCAGAGGACTTTCTTATTTAACCAGCACTGTTGAGCAAAACTCGTGATTCAGAGCCATGACGGAACCTAAGAACAGTAGTCAGGCTGCATTCCGTGCACTGATTTATCTGGGGATCATATAACAGTGGTCCCAAATTAGGTATTATTTTCCATGACCTTCTTGCCTGCTAGGTTGGCCACAGGAACCAACCAGGTCCACACCATTGGAAGCCAGCAAAACTTTTCTCAGGATGCTGGTATGCTTCAGAGTAGATGTAATTTATCAACTGTGAAAGGACATTGAGCAATAAAGCGCTGCATGGAACCTGCTCAACTCCTCAGTGGCAAAATTGTGGTGCCCTGGTAAAGATTTTCTCTTCCTGCTCTTGAGGAGGAAAAGAAAAGCAGTGGAGATGGGAAACAGAAGGGTCCTCAGAGCCCAGCACAGAAGCACAGGACACCATCAGTCTGTGTGTAAAGGAAAATGTCATCCACAGCATCCCTGAGTCACAGCATCTTTTTACAGGTAACAAGTACCCCACCCCCATGGGCTGGCCCTCAGCCATGAAGGCCTTCAGCCTCAAAGTCCCACTGCCACTTACTTATAGTTTTCTTATTAAATCCAAATTTTGGGCCATCCTACCTGCTGGCTTTGCATTACCCTAAATCATAATGATTGCTGAGATCTTTTCCCCCAGGGGTCCAGGCTCCTGTTTATGATGTCCTAAAGATATGATAAAATGTTGCATGTCTTAGCCGATTTCTAATTTTAGGAAAAAAAAATATTGGCCCTTGAAAGCATCTACAACAAACCAATCCACAGTGCAAGTCACCCCCACACTCCCCAAATGCCCTTTGTCTGAGTAAGTGGGCAGCAACCTGCCTCCAACAGCTCTTAATGCAAAAAATCAAAACAGCTAATCCATAGGTGATTCATCTTCAGGAGCCTTTTTTTCTCTCTCCCCTTCCTTGGAAAACTTCCCACTCCACACAGCAGAAAGAACATGGGAGTAATTCCCTGCATTGCTGGATCTAAGTCCTGCCCCGCTGGATCTAAGTCCTGCCCCAGCAGAGCAGTGCCACCCGGACACACAGAGTTTCAGGCTGCCATTTGGACATCTAAAGCTCCTTGCCTCTTTTAAGTATTGTCTCCCTAAGACAGTCCTCCAGCTTAAATGGCAGGTACCATCATTGCCAAGGACTTCTTTTTTATTAGTTTAGTTAAATTAGTTATTTAGTTTAGCTTAACACTCACTTAAAACTAAGAACTTGCAACTGGAAGTGAAACCTCTGAAAATGTATTTCTCAACCAGACCTAGCAGGGAAATGCTGATATCAATGGAAAGGCACGGCTCCTCTGTTGCCAGGACTGCAAGACACAACCTACTGCATAAGGCAAGCATTTCAAAAGATTGTTCTGGTATTAATTTATCCTGGTAGCCCTAAAATAGTCTGTTTTGCAGTACTCTGCACAGAATTTCTGCACCTTCTTTGCCCTTATCCACCTACCATTCATCACTCAGTTTCCCTCCATTCTGTCCACCTTTATACTCTCTTTCCCCCCTCTTCCCCAGGAACCAAACAAGTATCCAAAATGCATATTCAAAGCATCCTGATTCTCCCCAGTGAAGAGGAATGGTAAACAAACACAACTGCACATGATAGAAGAGAAAACACATTCTAAATGGGAAAGAAACTTGCAATTTATAAGGCTAGGAATTATTTTTTCTAGGTAGCGAGGCACAGCTGCTAGAAAAAATTGACATGTTTTGGGATCACAGGCATATCCTCAGATACCCAACAGGAATGAAGAAGAAGCTGCATTATATTCAAGTTTTGACCCAAGTTTTATACTTGACTGAGTAGAAACCTGGATGAATCCTTGGGCACAAGATGCACTGATTTTTCCCATGGCTGCGCTAGTTAAGCCACAGTGGTCAACATGGTGCCCCACAGTCAAGTCCACCCATCATCTTTTAAGGAGGAAAGTTCTCTTGAGGTCAACTGTATAGCAAAGTTCCTCCAAATTTTGTTCATATTCTCATTAGGGTGCACAGAAATGTTTCATGTCCTTGTAACTACACCACAGTGCAAACTGCACCCAGAGGTAGTCAAGCAAACAAGTTCACGTCCCCCATGCTGCTTTGGGTGTCAGTAAATTAACCTGCTACTGCTTGAAGAGCGTGCAAACCTAGGTTGCAGCAGCAGCATGACACACAGGGTGTGTGTCAACTTCCTGCAGACTGCCAGGCATAATCAATACCTTCTTTTAAGGCACAGCTAAGTCTGCTCAAAAGACAAGATATTGCCTGTTGGTGTTCCTGCTGTCCCTAGCTTTCTGCTCCTGGAAGCCAGTCCTCACAACTCTGCCTGTGTAGCTCCACGTGAAGTTAGCTCTTGGGCATTGAGGAAGGCTCTTACAACTCACAGGACTGCTTTCACACTGTAATCTGTTAGAGATCATTCCCAACAATTGCACAGCCAATGATTAAGCGTGGAAAGTGCACCTTTTCAACCAGCACTGCTAAATCCAGCACAGGGTGCTTGCAAACAACTGAAAGTTAGCCTGAGCATGTCAGCACAACACAAAGCTGCCTGAACAACTGTGGTTTGAGTTTGATGCCCTAAATTCATACAATCAGTTCTACAGTATAATCGAGCTCTGATCCCACTTATTCTGGGATTAATGAAGAGCAACATCTCCTGCAGGCACTGCTTTTGTAGGTAAAGCTAGTATAGAGAAAAGAGATTCAGGACCAAGAAATTAATCAGGATGTGTCTTGTGAGCACAAGCACTTGTAAGGGTCTAATAAAGCTATCACAATCCCAGCTATGGGAGCAAAAAATGGAATGATTTATTGAACACATGAATGCTATTTAAGGGTCCTGGGGGTTTAACATGCTAATGAGGAGGCAGGTTTATTCCAAAGAGGGGTTTCCACAATCCATTAGAATAATGGGGGTGACATAAGGGGAAATATGGATTTACATTTCTCAGATCCAGTATTTACATTTGGGGAAAAAGCAAGATTATACTGGGGAAGGGTGGTCAGCTTTTCCTGAAATAAGAATTTACACAGGGAGGGAGAAAACAATGAGATAGTTGATAGCATCATGCAAAGTCTTTCTACTTCCTGCTGGGGGAGATCAGGACAATCCACATGAAATGAATGTCAATGGATCTTGTCTGGTCTTTTAGACAACGTTTTTTTCCCAGCCCCTGTGGTCCAAGGTTTCCTGTTTAATCCTAGCAGTTCCTTTCCTGTTGGTATTCAAATTTTGGACTGCAACAAGCACTTAGCAACAGCTTCTACTCCCT
The DNA here is from genome assembly GCF_001715985.3 of Manacus vitellinus. Lineage (NCBI taxonomy): Eukaryota > Metazoa > Chordata > Aves > Passeriformes > Pipridae > Manacus > Manacus vitellinus. The sequence goes on from NW_021940122.1 coordinate 7,360,723, forward strand.
GTGAGTTTCTCTTACTGGCAAAAATGTGGTCTCAACATCAGCATGTGCTGGGACTCAGGGATGTCAGGGGCAGGCTCACTTCCTGGATTACAGTCAGCATTTCCTGGATTCAAGTCGTACACAGGCCAGAAATAACTCTTTGCATCTTGAGTGAGCTTCTGCTATTGAAAATGGCCTATTTTTGCATTCACTGCAAGATAAGACTGGACACAAGCTTTTCGCAGAAAAAAAATGTTTCTTCTGCTTCAGTTATTTATTGTTCAGGAGACATTTGGAGAGAGGAACACGGGGAATGGCACTGCAAATGCTATCACCAAAACCAACAGGAAGTCAAGTCTCCTAAATGTCTGACTTCACATCCCTATAGAAAAAAAACCCCAAATCTACCCCTAATAAAAATCAAAGGAACAACAATAACCCTTCACTGTTGCTTTGAAACCTGCAAAGTCTACACTTGTACCAGAAATTTCTCATGTACAGAAGACACTGCAAAGTGAATGGGTGCAAGCAGGCAGTGAGAGACTGTAGAGCCTGTAGTTCTTGGCCTTATGTCAGCCTGATATAAAAGTGGGGTTTTCTACTTCTGATAAAGCTCCAAAATTCTGTGAACTATGCTGAAGACTTCCAGCAGCTGTGGTTAATTAACCACAGCTTACTTAACTGCTTACTACTTAATTAACTGCTTACTACTTTTGAGGCCATTGTTTTTTGCTTTGAAAACAATGTCAATGGTATCAGGTGTCAAGGAATTTTCAAAACCACACTCTATGTGAGACTTCTGCTTGCTGTTTAACATTAAATTGCATAGGATGAATGGAGAGACCATTAAGTGGACCAGTATAGTTTCTGGGAGCAATTTCAGACTGTTCCTCCAGACAATCATTTTTTTACCATTATTTCTCACATTAATATCAAAAAACAAGCCTTTGTCCAAACAGGAAAACAAGCTACAGGTTTACTCTTACCACAATACACATGCTAAAGGACGTCTTTCTCTGGAGACTTGTTAAAAAGTTACTAAGAAGCAGACAGCATTATCCTGATAAACGCATTGATGGAACAATTGAGGACAGTTGGCTTAGGAACAGTGACTTCAAAATAATCTTAATCTGAATTGATTTTTTATATATATATATATATATATTTGGGATCAGATGCTGACTTCTAAGGTTAAATAAAAAGCGTATGTGTATATCACAAAAAAGACAAAAGTTTTTGACATCTTAAGTATTTTTTTAATAAATTACAAACAAATATTTACAGACAACAGTAGAGGTAAGGTATCTAGCCCTACAAAAAGATCATATGAAATGCAGTGCAGTTCCTGTAAAATGCTTAAATGGTATGTGTAGTAATAAGCAAAAAGTTCATTTTCTGTAGAGTCTGTACTTCTTACCATAGGACATGGTAAGGGCACAAGTTACCTGTGATCCTTCTCATACTGTTAGTTAAGACATAGAGGATAGAGGTCTGAAGGGTACAGGGTCATAGAAACAAAACAGACCTCAGAAAGAAAAAAATTGGCAGAAGGGGCCAGAAGATAAATGCACAAATGCATGCAGTGTAGAAAGCAAGGAGGTAGAATTTTAGTCTTCCACGAATTCACAGAACTAAATGAGCTTGGAGACTATCAGGCCATGCTGATAGTCAGGAAAATACGCAGGTAAATCAGAAGATTCAGCTTGGCTAAGCAGTTGTGGATGCCCCATCACTGGCAGCGTTCAAGGTCAAGTTGGATGGGGTTTTCAGCAACCTGGTCTACTGAATGACATACTTGTCAATGGCACTAGATAATCTTTAAGTCAAGTTTGCAGATGACACCAAATTGTGGACAGTCAGTCAACACAGAATCATAGAATCAGCTGGGTTGGAAGAGACCTCTGAGATCATCAAGTCCAACCCTTGATCCACTACCGCTGCGGTTACTAGGCCACGGCATTAAGTGCCACATCCAGTCACTTTTTAAAAATCTCCAGGGACGGAGAATCCACTACTTCCCTGGGCAGCCCATTCCAATGTCTGATCACCCTCTCTGTAAATTCTTTCTAATATCTAACCTAAACCTTCCCTGGCACAACTTGAGACCATGCCCTCTTGTCTTGCTGATAGTTGCCTGGGAAAAGAGACCAACCCCCACCTGGCTACAACCTCCTTTCAGGGAGATGTAGAGAGTGATAGGTTCGCCCTAGCTTCTCTTCTCCAGCTGAACAGCCCCAGCTCCCTCAGCCTCTCCTCATAGGTCTTGTGCTTGAGTCCCTTCACCAGCCTAGCTGCCCTCCTCTGGACCTGCTCCAGGACCTCAGTATCCTTCCTGAACTGAGGGGCCCAGAACTGGACATGGTACTCCAGGTGTGGCCTCACCAGTGCCTCACCATACTAAAGGACTGCCCGACAGAGAGACCTAGACAGGTTAAAATTAAAAAAGGACAAATGTAAAGCTCTTGGAAAGAGGAACCACTTGTAATAATACAAGCCAGGATGTGGCTGGCAGGGGAGCAGTTCTGTTGAAAAGAAGCAGAGGGACATCAATAAGCAGCAAGTAGAACATGAGCCAGCAGTGTTCCCTGGCAGCAAAGGCAGACAACAATATCCTGGTCTGTATTAACAGGAGCTCAGCCAGTAGATTGAGAGTAGAGATTATCCTCCTCTACTCAGCACACATTGATTAGACTGCATTTAGAATACTGCATTGGAGCCCTTCAAGAAGGCAGAGATCAATTAAATTGGAGTAAGTTCAGTGAAGGGCTACCAAGATGGTCAGAGCACTTGTCCTGCAAAGAAGGAGAAGCTGAAGGCACTGTACTTGTTCAAGTCTGGAGAAGAGTAAGCTTTAGGAAGGTACCTAGCAGCATCCTTCCCATACTTACTGATCATTAAACTGATCATCAAGAAGATGGAGACAGTAGTTCCAGTTGGGAGAATGGAAGATAATGGGCATAAGTTGGAACAAGGAGAAAGATGAAAGGTAACGTCATGCAAAAATTATAAAAAGCTTTAGATAAAAAATAAACCACTGCTAATAGTAATGCAACTCTGTTCCAGTGCAACAACAAACTGAAATGTAGTTTAATCACAATGTGAACCACTGCCATGAGATGATCAGTTTGCCAGGCTTCTGCCAACTCCAGGACACAGCTTTGTCTGGAGCACTGAGTTCCTGTTACATAACCAAGACTAGAAAATACAACTTCCATCCATCTGGGTCTGCTGAAGGATGAGCTGTCTTTCTTCTGACTATAAAAAGGTACTGATCAAAAATTGCATAGAAAGCTGAGCAGTTAGGCCTTAGCTCTTACATTCTGTGTTAGTAGAGCACTAAAAACTCCATACAAAACAACCCAAAAGACTTTTTCCATGATTCAGTCTATTTATCTTCACACAGTAACACTAGAAAAGGAGGCTGTCGCCTTTGAGAAAAAAAAAATAGGCACTGGAAACTGCTTGACTAGTCTTCAAAGTGGTTCTTTATAAAGCTCTGATAACTTCATTGTATGTGGAAGACCTTCAAGGGAAGAGGTAGCAGCTTCTTCGCCACTGAATTTTACAGCTTCTCTTCCATCTTTCTTTGCTCCAAAAAGCAATTATTTGCTCATGATTTAAGATCTGAAACAAAAGAATAAGAAAGTACACAGGTAAATTACTGTCTTTTCTTCTAGAAATTTAAGGAATTATATGAGAATACTGCAAACTTTAAATACTACTAAAGTGTGAAGATGAATTAAGACACTGTCACGTGACTTACAATAACCCAATTAGAGCAGCCATGTGACCCATGGTATCTGATAGCCACTAGATATTTTACCCAAATTATCTGTTTATGATTAGACATGTTCCTCTGCAACTGGAACATGTTAAGAACATTTATTACTTACTGCTGGCCACCTGCTAAGCTGGTAATCTGTGAAGCTGTTCTGATTTGGTGACTTTGGATCACACAACCAGGCAATTAAGACCACTTCTATGTAAAGGTTTTATGCCTGTAATGTCAGTATCAGTCATGCATCACACATGCACGTGATGCTGCTGCTATTTCTTCCACACAGTATATGCCAAGTGCTTTTGGAGTTTTCTCTTTTGACAATTGCAAATACAGCTCTTATTTGACAAGGAGGAAACTGAAGGCAAAGGGAAGTTACAGTACAGGAAGTTAGCATCCAGCAAGTCCAATACTACGTGCCCAACCTAACTCACCACACGCAACATGCATCAACCTCTAACCAGGCTGATTTCCAATGAAGCACACACAAGCCCGCTTACATCGGTGTTTCCACCTTGGTGCACACACAGTAACTCCATAAGAGCAACCACCTGGATGTGCCAAGGCACTATGCCCTTCAGTTTTTGCTTCTATTTTGATAGCACTATCTGCCCCTCTCACTCTAGCTCAGCATCGCTCCAACCTAGGATAAGATAATGGTAACATATGATACTTATCTCTGTAGACAAAGAGGAAAAAAAAGATGTCCCTAGTCTGGTCCTCAGAGTGTTCCTAGATCAGCCTGAAGTATTTTTGTGATTTCTATGTTTAAAATCCAAGCAGGTTTACTGCTTTACCTTCAGTTGACTTATGCCAGCTTGATGACAAGACTAAAGAACACGACCAAATGCCAGCTGGGGCAGATGTGGGGGTGTGTGAAATACTTCCTTGTGTCTATGCAGTGAGAGGGTCTAAACATGAAAAAGGGTTCTCTCATTTTACAGTTGTGGTCTTAAGCATCAGGTTTCATACTTCCCACAAACCATGCAAAATGTTCTGTTCTCACATGGCTCGCAAACAGCACTAAAGCAGGCACAGCTATATCTGACGTCTTGGCACGATGTAACAACAAAACCATTTCAGATGTTAAACCTTTAAGTGTGACACAGGGGCACAGTTCAGCCAAGGACACAGCCTGTGCAAAGCAGCACATCACACAGGCCAGGAATAATACACTGACTTACTTCATTTGGTGTTCAGTATTACTCCTTGGTAACTAACAGGATATGACTCAGTTATTAGGAGACGTCACAGCTTCCTCTACAGTTGTACAGCCCTGTTTCAAGTCTGCTTCCTTGTTTCAAGATGGTTTCATCAGCAGCTTTGTCCACATCACAGAGTCAGGTTTCTTATACTTAGTCCTAACTGCCTCCCACCCTTCCACTTATCCATGTTTCTTCACATTCAGAGATTTTTTTTCCCCTTTTCAGCATTGTTTTCAGCAAATATCAGAATGTGATTGCTTGGTTGGTAATTCAACAGAGGTATCAAACTTGGCAGAACAAAAAACTCTGCAGCAGTAAGGTGCCACTTGCTTCCACATCACTGTGCCTTTTGAGAATCTTTAAATGGATTATCTGCATCAGCAGGCTCCAAAGTGGGTGTGTACAAGGCAATCCATTGTGGTGCAGAAAAAAAATATTTTTGCACCATTAATAAAATTTAAAAATTAAAAACACTGCTTATTTCATCCCTATAATTTTTAAATTTTTATGCATATTTTAGAATGCATATAATAATTATGGTAGTAATCATATATAATTTATAAATAAATATGTATAAATTGTGCGTATATGTTCAAAGTATTTTATTGATGTGGTGCACCATCAAAAAAGTTTGGGGACATTGATCTACAACACAAAAAGCAGAAACCAGTATGAGATACTCATAGTTATACCATTCAAATAAGGACTGTATGACAGATAAAACAACATCTTTCCTTTTCCTTCCAGGAAAGAAAAATCATTCACAGTCAATCTGCAAACTTAACTTCTTAACAAATAAAAATGCTTTGATACACACTAGTTTATAGTACACATTTTTTAAAAACTTCTTAAATTTTCTTTTCCAACATTTAAGTCAGATAAAAAAATTTCAAAAGAAGAAGTTTCTGGTGTCTCAGTTAATCAGTTTGGAGACAAAACCAATCTCAAGTTGGAAGGCATCTGTAAGGATCATGAAGTCCAACTCCCTGCTTCTCTTGGGACTACCTAAAACTAAACCACATGACTAAGAGAGCAATGACTACACTCTAATTTTGGCTTCCAAAGCACCTGGTAGCGTAGCAGAAAATCACACTGAAGACTTATCTGTAAAAAATCCAAAATTCCTATCTGTGAAACAGGAAGTTTCCAGACAGATGAGTTGAAGCTATAGCATGGTGCTAGATCTCAAAGTCTTTGATCCTTGTGACAGCCAGGTGGTAAACATAGAAGTAATTTCCTCAACCTGGCAGATTCAATGGTAGCATGGAGAAGTGAAATCATCTGCCATCAATAACTGTGAATGTCTCAATTTCCCAAGGGTATAGTTGAAGTGCATGATCTGCTTAGAAGTAATTTCACTGCAGTTGTGTAAGATTTTTTCAGAAGTCCAAACCAAACCATTCTGTGATTCTAAGCAAAACTGTGCATAAATATGTAATAGAGCTTTCTCACTGCTGGTGTGTCTGCAAAGCTTACATGGACTAAGATGGTACTAAGAACCATTGCTGGACTTTGAATCCATCTATTGAGGGCAATAAACATACTGCCTTACTGACTCCTCAGACTATAAGCCTTTATCACTTCTTAAGGCATGGAATAAAGTCAAAGTGCAAGCATGAGCAAGAGGTGAGTTATTAATGAATATCAGCAACAGTCAATCCTGCAGTTTTAAACTGTGTCCTGCTCTGGGCCCCCCAACACAAGAAAAAACCTGGACCTGTTGGAACAAGTCCAGAGGAGGGCCACAAAGATGATCAAAGGGCTGGAACACCTCTCCCATGAAGACAGGCTGAGGGAGTTGGGGCTGTTCAGCCTGGAGAAGGGAAGTCTCTGGGGAGACCTTGTAGAAGCATTCCAGTATCTTCCAGCTTACAAGAAGGCCGGAGAAGGACTTTTCACAAAGGCACGGAGTGATAGGACAAGGGGGAATGGCCTTAAGCTCAAAGAGGGTAGGTTTAGATTAGATATTAGGAAGAAATTCTTTACTATGAGGGTGATGAGGCACTGGAACAGGTTGATCAAAGGGGCTGTGGATGCCCCATTCCTGAAGGTGACCAAGGCCAGGTTGGATGGGCCTCTGAGTAATCCATCTAGTGGAATGTTTCCTGCTCATGGCAGGGGGGCTGGCACTAGACGATCTTAAAGGTCCCTTCCAAACCAAACCATTCTGTGATTCTAAACTGGCTAAATTGGCCAGTCTTCTGTACACTTCCATCACAAACATCTGATTCCCTATCACATATCACACAGGGACATGCCACCACACACACACCACTTCCCTCCTACCAATTCTCACTCTTGTTTTCTACCTGAGTATAAAGGGGTCAGAGAATCATACACAGCCTGACCCAGCATTGCCACTCCCAACCTCTGTGCCAGCCAGAACACTCTTCCAAGACACAGGAAGCTTCACTCTCACATACCTTCTTAGCTGTGAGTGTTGTTCTGGTGCTCCTCATTTCCACCTTCTGCAACCTGCGTCAGTTCTGCAAGCACAAAGGCAATACTCAGACAATTCTGGCCCTCACAACACTCTGCCTCTCTGGCCCAGATGGATCAAGGATAATCTGATTGAGATCTGGGACATTCATTTGGCATGAATAATAACCCTGTCCGACATGCCCCATCCCCATGGGACCACCATTCAACACCTCCCCTCTCACCTCCATACTTGACTCTGCACTGTCTTCATGATCCTTTACAGATCCTGCGAAAGCCAAGCATGGGAGGCACTCAGCACCCATGGTGCCACCCATAACTGCACATCAGGAAGCACTAGGCAAAAGTCACAATGAACAAAGACTGTTCCACAGTACAGGCACTTACCGCCTTCATTTATGCTATAGCCATCTGCATGGTAGGCCAGCATGCTAATGTTCTCATTAAAGACGTATGCACAGAGGTCAGAAGACAACTACAGTCCCCTGCCTTGCTCAGCTTCAAGCTATGACTCTATTGCCTAAGACTGAGTTGCTAGTTACAACTCAACATATTGCCAACATCATCAGCTAACACCAAAAACCAACACTTTTCCCCCCAGGGCAGCTTCCCATCTCTGAACAGGCACTCACCTTCCTCAGTTACACCATCATCAACTGCACACTTGGATCTCAGGGTGCTGCTCTGCATGGCAGACAGTTCTGAAAAAGAGATCACAGTAGAGGTACAGTTCTCAAGAGTATCTCACTGCTTAACTTCACAGTGGTGTCAGTCATTGCTTAGAGATGTGTGGAGGAGCAAGAATCAGAGTGGGAACGGTTCCAGGTGTGGAAAAAGATATACAGCAATTGAAAAAGGACTTTATTATATGGACTTTACAGTTATTATGTGGTTTTAAATATGTGCATTGTATGTTACCCCTGCAGTTGTAACTGCCCAGGCGTGCCCAGACATGCCTCTCCCTGCTTCCCTGCTTCTCCCTCTGATCGGCTGAAGAAGCTGCAGTGAGGAGAGAGCTACCATTCGTCCTTTCTTCCCAGTTCCTCCCCAGTTCCTCCCTCTTCTCCTGAGTCCCTACTCCTATTCGTTTCCCTGGTTGTCCGTCTCATGCTCCACCCCATTTTCTGGCCCTTTCTCCGCCAGAGCTTATATAAACCCTGCACACTTTCACTGCCATTGCACCTTCTACCTCGCTCGGACCTCTTTGTGCAGTGTCACGGTCCCACAGCCCTCCCCCTCGGACCGTGCCAGAGATGAGTCACCAGGTACAACTCATAAGACAAACAGAAACTCATAAGACAAACAACTCATAGGACAAACAGACAGGCCACTCAAGACCTTCTCCAATCAGGTCTTAAAAACCTTCAGTGGTAGAAACTCCATGATGACCCTGTGTAGACTGTCCTAGTGATTAGTTATACTTAGAGACAGAAATCTTTTTCATCATATCCACACAGAATCTCTACTGCTTCAATTTTGGACCATCACCTTGATACCCTGCTTAATACACTTTAGTAAACACGGTGGCTCAGCCTTCTTATCAACATCCCCATAGGTATTGGCAGTGCTGTTAAGTAGCCTGAAAGCCTGCTCTTCTCTGGGGTTGAACAAGCTCAATTTCTTCAGCCTCCTCTCAGAGGAGGAATTGTGCTCCAGACTGGTGGCACTCTTCCAGCACTGGGTGGGCCACAAACTAGATGCAATACTTCACAAGTGACATCTAGCAAGTGACAAGTGAAAATAACCACTTTCTTCAATCCACTGGCACTCCTTAGAACAGCCTAGGATGCTCTCAGCCTTCTCTGCTTCCAGGGAGCACTGTTGACTCATTGTGTACTGTCCATTCGGACTCACAGGTACCTTTTAGCAGAGCTGCTCCTCAGCCTGCACGAGTGTAGGGTGTTGGTCCATCCAAGTGCAGGACTTTGTGTGGCTCCTGAAGAATTTCCTAAGGTTTACACAGCCCTTACTCTGCCCTTATACTGACTGACTGCACTGCACACTTTGCTGTCATCTATAAACTCCATGACACTGTTTTCTCTCCCTTGTCCAGATCACCAAAATATACAGACCTCTGCAGTATTCCACTTGCCACTGGCATCCATGTAGAGTACAAACCATTAACCATGACCTGCAGGCTTGAGAAGCTGGCAATTTTTCTACCCATGTAGATAGACGTCACTTCAGACTAGGATATCCCAGCTTAGGACTCCAACAATGCTGGGGACACTGCATAAAAAGCCTTGCTAAAGTCAAGGTATATGACACCCACTGTTCTTCCCTCATCTGCAAATCTAGTAATTTCATCCACAAAAGGCTGACAACTTGGACATCTGCAACTTACACGTACTCCCCAATCTCCAGCTTTCTTCTCTGACCAGAAACACATTGCAAGAAAATTTGTCCCAGGATTCTCCCAGGGATGAAAGTGAGCCTGACTGACCTTCATCATTAATGAAGATGTTAAAGAGGACTGGACCCAGTATGGACCTCTGAAGCACACTACTATATACTGGTCTCCAACTAGACTTCATACCAGTGATCACATCCCTCTGAACTCAGCAACCCAGCCAGTTTTCAGTCCAACTCACTGTCTGCTCACCTAGCCTATACTTCATCAGCATTAGAGAGCTCGAAATCAATCTCCTGGTCAACAAAGGCCCACATTTTTGTTGTTTATTCTTTTAAAGACAACTTAACAGCAGATGTTCTCATTATAATGGACATTCCATAGTGGTTTCAAGCCTCCCTGAGCTCTGGCTTTCCTAATATCCTGCTTACCTGCCTAGGTAGTCTTCCTGAATTCATTCCTCCACTGTAGTCTGTCCCTGCCTTCACATTAAGCATAAGCAATTTTTGCACTGGAACCCTGTCAGGAGCTCCCTGATTAGCCAAGATGATTTTCTGATTTTCCTGTTTTCCTGACCATCAGCATGGCCTGTGCTCATGCTTGGAGAAAGTCCTCCTTAAAGGCTTGATAGCTCTCTTGAGCTCCTTTGCTCTTCAGAACTATCTCCCACAAGATCCTGCCTACTCTTTTCCTAAATAAGTGGAAATCTGCTCTCTGTAAGCACAGGGCCTGTACTCTGATGTTCACTTTCTCCACTCCTCTCAGTATCTGGAGCTGTTTCTTGGTCACTACAGCCAAGGCAGCCATTTGTGACCAATCCCCATCCAATCCTTCTCTGCAAATGAGTAGCAGATACAGCTGTACCCCACCCCTTGCTAGCACACGCAGTATCCTGTGTGAAGTTGTCCCTGATGCTGCTCAGAAATCTTCCTGACAGCTTGAATTGTTGTGTTGCCTTTCCAGCAGATGTCAGGGAGGTTGAAGACAGACAGACACAGAGAGTACTGTTTTCCACCAGACACAGTGAAGGACAGCCTGACTACATTTCACAAAGCAATCTCTCCAAATCAAGCTTCCCCTTGGCAAACCTTCCTCTTGGTTACATCAATTCCTGTTCCTCACTTAAGTGCTTCATGTGCACACACTGGAGAAATGAGGGCCTCCTTGCAGAGAACTCCCAACAGGCAGCATTAAACAGAAGCCAGCCCTTAGCAGGGACTGTCACTTGATCTGTATTCTCATCTCACTCTGACTGGGATTATTTTTTTTTATTTCTTTTTTTAAATCTCAATCATCTCCCAAGTATACACCCTTCAAGTCCTTATGCTCTGCTAGGGTTATTTCTAAAGGTGATAAAAATACAGGAGTCACTCTGACCTTAACTACAGCCTGAAAGCTGGTTAACTCTTCTCCTGAAACTACACAGTGTTCATGGCACAATCCCACCCAATACTTCCACTAGGAAGCATTATATAGAAGTCACTCTGAGCCTTCAACTCCAAGCTGACAACAAATACCAAACTGGGAGGAGCTGTCAACTCCTCAAGGGCAGGGAGGGTTAGGGCTAGGGTTAAGGACAATGCTCTCAGGCACTTGGTGCGACTCTTGGGGTGTCCTGTGCAGGGCCAGGAGTTGGACTCCATGATCCTGATGGGTCCCTTCCAAATCAGTATATTCTGTGATTCTATGATGGGATCCTGGCCTCTTTGCCTACTGGGTCAGTATCACTGACTGCTCCATAGAACAGGCACTTACCTTCCTTATTTACACCATTGTTAACTGTCTGCTCGTTTTTCAGGGCGCTGTCCTCCTTGTTCAATTCTCTGTCTGAAAAGAGATCAGAGTATAGCTTCAGTCCCTCAGGAGCACACTCCATTGCTTTTCCCCCTCACCAGCACAGGTCACTGCCCTGTGCTGCCCAGGGCTCAGCAGTTGCTATCAGCAGAAGGTCTGTTTAAAATTTCTTTGTACACACACTTCAGAGAACATCATAGCCTTGCCTACTATTTCCCATCAGTAGAGCAGTGACTGCCTGTTACTTAAGTGCTGCAGGGTGTCCTGTGCAGAGGTGCACTAATTCCCCTTCATGATGTTCCCACTATATAGTGCTACAAAATAAAGTATTTTATTTTCTTTAATTCCTCTAGTGTCCAAACTGACAACCTTTATCTATGGATCTGATTCTCTTTTGCCTGAACTGTATGTTTCCCTCCTTTCTACTTTAAGACAGGCATAAAATAAACCTCCTTCTCCTATATCCACGTCTATGTATGTAGAAAAAGTTACACAAGTGATAAGACAATCCCACAGTGCACCACACCTTCACCATCAGCTACACAATCCCTGTTTCTTCATATGAAGAAAGCTGTTCTACACCCATTACAACTCATGCAGGGAGAATAAGCAGCAAAACCCAGGGGGTTCTGGGTTTCCTTTTCCTTACTGTCAGCATTAGGGATTTTTTCATTAATAGGAAAAAATTCTGCCTTCTCCAACCCCCTTATTATCAGCTACTTGTGGAAAATGGTGGAAGAGTTAGTGAGTGAATGAATCAGTAGTGCAACAGACTGGGAAAAAACCCACATTTTTTTTTCTGACTTGAGCAATAATGATCAATTTCCCTAACCTTTCTGAGTAAAAAGAACTTTTAGAAAAAATACAGGTCTCCAAATTTCCTTGAAATTTACACTGACTGTATTAAGAAAACAAAACTGGAGTTTTGCTTAACTGCCAGATGAATGAAGTCAAAAGACTGTCCTAGAGCATAAAAAAGCAAGTGGAAGATACTGCATCTAAAAATGGTGCTTCTCTAAGGAAAGAAGCCTGCTGTAAATCCCAAATAAGAATTTTGCAAGTTTGGAAGCATCCCATCTCTAAATTGGTGTGCTGATCTATTTGCCATCAACACAAAGCTTTGAAGCCGGAGCATTTTATTGTCTCAGGTCCTGTTTGAGGGTTTTTTTCCATCAGAAAGCAAAGCCCACCTACTCATCATGATATCCTATGAAAATACCCTTGCACTCTTTTGCCTGCAAATAAAAGGTGACATTAGACAAAAGGGTAATTTGCTTATTTACTATAAAAAGGGGTTCCCTCATATACGCTTAGTTCTTCCCACAGTGGAAGTGGTGAGGTGGTTTCCAAACACAGCATGCAGCATCAGTCTCATCGTATCAAAAGGGAAGGTGAAGCCCCAAGAAGGTATTTGCTTTGTGCTGTTTACCAAACACAAGGTTCCAGGTCTTTTTGACTTCTCATCTAGTGATCTACCCATCCACATTTACTGTTCCTAAGACAACAGGTTCTTCTAGGCCAACAGGGGAATGGTAAACTCTATACTGAGAACATGCTAGTATGTTTAGGACTGCAAAAGGCCATGTACAAAATTATTTCCTCCCTCCAAGTTCTCCTGTTTTAGGGCATCATCTCACTTGTTACCTGCTTCAGGTCTTTCATTCTCACAATGAACAGGCTGTGAAAATATAGCTGCAAGGAAACAGAAATCCTTTTTAGAAATATGTATGGAGACAGCACAGTAGTCTGCAAAACGTGCAACTCAGTCTTAAAGCGAAAACTTCATTATAACACTTTTAGCAGATACTTCTGAGAACCAGTATGTTATGCCACCTAAAGGACTCACAATTAATTTCAACTTTCCTCCAGCAACCACTTAAGGTCCCAGACCATGACCAACATTGTCTATACTTATGCCTACAGCTTTACAAAATCTTTCTCAAGTCAGTTTACTTAAGGTGATAAAGCTGCAGATTTGCCATAAAAAGCCAGAGAGAAGAGAATATGCATTTGCTTTTTTACTTCATTTATGTGTTGCACTAACGCTGTGACTTTAAACTCTTTCTCTCTGTAGAACTTAAAGAACCTCTAATAGGAACATTCTAAAGCAAATTTAAGTGCAGTACCAAAATGAGGGGGTTTGGGGGGCTTGGGTTTTTCTTTTTTAACCTTCAGATTCACCCATAGTCTCTAGACTTTAGTGATCTCTGAACCATGGGCTAGAACCACAGCTTTAACAAATGTTTGAGGATATCAAATGAAGTTTTTTACTAAAAATTCTGCTAAACAGCTCATAAGAGAGGTAGAAAGGGAGGACAAAATCCCAAACAAACCCAACGACAAAAAAAAATCCAAGCCCTTGCTTTCATAGTGCTACCTCTCTACCTGTAGCAGCTTTTCCAGGCTCTTCACCATCACATTTTTTAAATCTCCAAACTATAAAAGCATTAAGAAACTTCGGAAATTAAATTAAAGAACAAATCAAGAAATTAAATCAAATATAAAGAAAATCTCTGCAAAGCGACACAGTAGTTTGCAATTCAAGAAACATCCTGCTCCAGGATGCTGACTGCAGCAGCTCATGTGAGATACCAGACCGAGTATCCCACATGAAGACACTGTTAATTCAACACCAGAACACTCCAACAGGGCACTTGACCCTGCACCTGATGGTGGGAGCTTTGACTATTCCCCACTGAAACAGTGTTTGGTCTTGTAATAAAGTGTTTTTCAATAGTCTTCCCCTGTTCTCCCTAATCTGCTTAACTGTTTTGGGGTTTAATTTAGTTTAGTTCCTAAAAACAGACCACAGGTCCTGGCAACAAGAGTCATACAGGTTAAAGGTGGAGCACGTTAGCCAAATTCACCCTTGTGAAAGGAGCACAGACTAAAGGAGTTGTCCCCTTCCTTCTCTGCTCACCGTATGGAGCAATTTCCATACTCCAACACATAGACCCAGAAGCCAGAGAACAGAATAATATTGCAGCAAATAAAAAGCGAAATAAAAAACAAACAAACAAACAAACAAACAAACAAAAACACCCAAACAAAACACCAAGGAAAAAAACAAACAAAAAAACCCAATGCAGGTTAGAATGGACAGCAGAAGCTCAAGTGAAGATCTGGGCAGGAAGACAGGAATGCAGACCACTGAGACTCTGTACTGCCTGGGGAACAGACTGGCAACTAACAGAGGTGAAAAGTTCCTCCACTGACTGTCTCCTTCCCTCATCTGGCTGTTACAAGAAGAAGGCAGGCCTGCAAAATGGAGTAAGAGTCAATCAAACATACTGCTAAAAGATTTTTTTTCTGAAACAACTGCAAGGGGTTAGAGAAGGCAAAGGAGACAACTGCAGCTTGACCCAATGGGTGCAAGCATGCTCCAGAATCACACACCAAAAGCAAGGACCATAGTTCTGCACACCAGACTAACAACGTGCCAAGCTAAATTAACAGCAAACTCCTGCTAGTCTTATTTGATAAGACATTTCCATGGGGAACACTGGGAATAAGCAATGCATCACATTCATATTCAGCCCTAAACACTTGATATGAATACTTAGAAAAGTTTAGGAAAATAATTAACCAAATTTCTCAAAGAATTTTGTATCACAGAATATGCTGAGTTGGAAGGGACCCACAAAGATGATTGAGTCCAACCCTTAGACCTGCACAGGACCATCCCCAAAAGTCTGAGAGTATCATCCAAACACTTCTTGAACTCTGTCAGGCTTGGTGCTATGACCACTTCCCTGGGGAACCTGTTCCAGTGCCCAAACATCCTCTGGGTGAAGAACTCTTTTCTAATATCCAACCTAAACCTCCCCTGACACAACTTCAGGCCATTCCCTCAGGCCTTGTCACTGGTCACCACAGAGAAGAGATCAGTGCCTGTCCCTCCTCTTCCCCTCACGAGGAAGTTCTAGACTGCACAAGCATGTAAGAATAAAAGAGACAGATAATATTAACCTCATTTCAGCATGTAAATCAGCCCCAGTTCTTCACTGTTTGAGAGGAAATTCATCTCCAAAGACAGCTGCTGACCAGGGAAATCTGAGGTGATTCACTGTCTGTAACTCTGCCAGCCCCACTAACACATTCACTAAGTGCAGGTTCCTATAATTATCCCATATTGGACCTCAGCTGAGACTTTGAGTCTACATGTGCCCACACTGAAAATCAATTCAAAAGCTTAGATCCTGCAAAGAAGAAAAGAGCAAATCAGAGTCCCTGCTCCAAACAACAGCAGATGTCCAAAAACATTAATACAGCAATACAGGTTTCTTACCTGTGTCTGAGTTATGCTGTTCCTGGCTGTCCATAGAGAAAAGTTGCTCACATTCTCCTATAATGAAATTTATTTATTTTAGAAAGTATGCACTAGTCACTAGAAAAAAATAAGTATACTCTAAGAAAACTTACTCCTTTACCTCTCTCAATGAAAGACTATACTGACACAGAATAAAAACTGACAAGCCTAGACCAAATGAAAGCAACGATCTGATTTCCAGACATCTGTGACACTGTCTTACCTGAGCCATGCACTGGACTGTTCTTCTGAGCTACTCTTCCTCTTTCGAATTTATCTCTACCTGCACCCAAACAAACAGAACATCTGGAGAAATGACTCAGAAATAAAGTTTCTTTGGAAACTCACTGACAGCCTCCATTCATTCCATCCCCTCCCCTATCCCCAAACCAAAAAAAGAAAAAAAAAATTCACTGAGAACATGCAACTGAATACTTGACTTGGACAAAGAATGAAATATAGTTTTGGGGCAAAGACAATTAGTAAAAGATAAACAGAATGGGCCTCTTGCAACAAGTCAGAACACATCTAATCAAATCTAAGGTAGAGCTTAATTTATGATTCTGAGTCTTGTACTTAAATCAGCAAATCTCTTTTGCTGTTACCTGCGCACTGCTTATCCTACCAAGGTATAACAAGTTTCTTTTCTAGCATATTCAAACCTTCATTGTTTCAAGGGAAGTAACAGAATTGTTTTGATTCTATCTGATGGCCAGTTACAAGCAATTAAACGCATGCTGAAAGAGACTGGGGAATTTCCATCCTTGGAACTATTCAAAGTTTGCCTGGGCAAGGCCTTAAGCAACCTGATCTAACTTTGAAGTTAGTCGTGCTTTGAGCAGTAAGTTGGATGAAATTTCCAGAGATATCTTCCAACCTAGTTTATGATTCCATGCCAACTAAATGGAGAATGAGCAGGAAAACATAAGGCCCACGTACAACATATATATCTCTTTAAGTTCTGATCAGAGCCTTCCTCAAGAATATCATCAATTAGTCCTTCCCCACACTCCTCACCCTACAGCCACCCCATCTGGAAGCCAACAGGAATTTTCCATGCAGAGCATGCATAGGATGAAGAAATGTATTCCTGTTTGCAACCCTCTCAAACACAAAGAGGTGTGTACCTCTTTTTCAAACCAGAAGACAATCTGACACATTAACCCAAAAAGGTGGCAGCAGGAGATACGGAACTCCAAGATGATGGCAACACTGTTGGTGTATTGAAATTGTGTGAACAACTTCCACTGCATTTCCATGAGTATTGCCTTGGCATATTTGGGTGTGAACAGTAAAACTAACTGCGTTACTTAAAATGGCTTCAGCCTTGAGGCTCGAACAAAAGAGGCTTTCTGCCAAAGTCAAGGAGGAGTTTTTGGCAGGTGAACAAGTTTTCTCATCTCCTATGGACACCTGTTGTTATCCAATTAGCACTGTACAACAAAGTATGTTTTCCTTATGTATCCAGTCTTGTGTGAACAAGAAACACATGTCTGAGTGTCATAAGCAGTATATAAGATGTCTTTCTTCTAATAAAGCGGACATTTTGCCAATCATAACGATCTGTGAGCATCTGTCCATACCCCTCCATCAATACAACACAGGCTGACAGGAGGCACAGAAGTCCCCATTTATCAGCTGATCACACTGAGTTGTCAGATTAGACTCAGTATTCAACAGGCCGTGGTGTAAGCCTGTCCTAACAATAAACCTGATCTTGAGGGCAGCTTTACGATGCGCTCAAAAACGGCTGTCAAAACACTCTCAGGTAGGAACAGGAGAGGCTACAAACACTTGGTAAGTAGAAACAAACATTAAATGAAACACCCAGTCTGAAGGAGAAATATGCAAATGCAAACTGCAGTGTTTCCCAGCACTCAGAGCCCAGTGCCCAAATGCAAGGAAGTTCAGTACATCGTTTCCTTCAAATCTACTAGCCTTTGCCTAAACTGTACTTGTTTCTATTACTGTTTTTACAAAATATCCCGTGGTTAGAAACTTTCATATGTTCCACAGTTCCTTAGATGAGCATAATCTTGAAGCACGTAAAACTCAAATAGGAAATGCTCTACATACCTCTTGTGCGTAGGAATACTAGGATTCCCAGAAGCAGCATAAAGAGGAAAAAAAGCACAATAAGAATAATTCTGTTTCTTTTGTGAGAGCCATATCCTTTAAAAAAAAATAAAAATGATTGGTTATTTATAAAGCAACAGTTCAGTAGAAACGCAACCCTGAGTACGTTTTATAGCCTATTTGTTTTTTAAAAAGTAGCCTCAATAAATTAATGCACAAGAGTCAGTTAGTAGCAAAACCCTAAGCCAACTCCAGCACAGTTATGTGTTAAGTACCTCAGTTCAGTGAAGGCACATCACCCCTTGAAAGGCAATGGCTATTCCATTTTTTGGCATATGAAAGTCAGAGCCAGATTTCAGCCAAATGAAATTTCAGCAAATATCTTGTATTTGGTTTGTGTGGCAAGGTTTTGATGGCTTCTGTGATTAGATGCCAGAAGCTGCCCCCATGCTGGATGGAGCCAATGCCGGCTGGCTCCAAGATGGATCTGTTGCTGGTCAAGGCAGAGCCCACTAGTGACCGTGGTAGTGTCTCTGGGATAACACATCTAAGAAAGGGGGAAAACTGCTAGACAATAGCAGCAGGGAAAGAGGACTGAGAATATGTGATAGAAACAGCCCTGCAGACATCAGGGTCAGTGGAGAAGGAGGGGTAGGAGGTGCTCCAGTCGCCGGAGCAGAGATTCCCCTGTAGCCCATGATGCCCCAGAGTGAGGCAGGTTGTCCCCCTTCAGCCCTTGGAGATCCACAGGGAAGCAGAGATCTACCTGCAGCCCATGGAGGACTCCACATTGGAATGGGTGGATGCCTGAAGGATGCTGTGACCCCATGGGAAGCCCATGCTGGAGCAGGCTCCTCGCAGAACCTGTGGCCCCATGGAGAGAGGAGCCCACACTGGAGCATTTTTGCTGGCAGGACTTGTGACCCTGTGGGGGATCCACACAGGAGCAATTTGTGAAGAACTGTAGCCCTTGGGAAGGACTCACATTGGAAAAGTTCAGGGAGGACTGTCTCCCATGAGAGGGATGCCACATTGGAGCAGGGGAAGAGTGTGAGGAGTTCTTCCCCTGAGGAGGAAGGAGCAGCAGAGACAACGTGTGATGAGCTGACTGCAACTCCCATCCCCCTGCGCAGCTCAGGGTGGGAAGGTAGAGATATTGGGAGTGAAACTGAGTCTGGGAATAAGGGAGGGGTTTGGGGGAAGTGTTTTAGACTTGTTCTTGTTTTTCCATTATCCTACTCTGATTTTGATTGACAATAAATAAATTAATTTTTCCAAAGTTGAGTCTGTTTTGCCTGTGACAGTAATGGCTGAATGATCTCTCCCTGTCCTTACCTCAACCCATGAGGCTTTTGTCCTGCTTTTCCCCCCCTTCCTGCAGAGGAGAGGGAGTGACAGAGCAGCCTGAAGGGCACCTGGCAGCCAACCAAGGTCAACCCACCACATGTCTCATTTCTAACAAGTTTCTAACACAGAACTCCAGTGAAGGAAGAAGAATTCTACACCAGTAAACCACGAAAATTACTTTTGCACAGAAATGAGAAACTGTGTCAGTTAGGGACTGCTTTACACACCCTACAAAAGAGATGATTCCAAACATGTTCTAACTCTGTTTAAAAAAGAAAAAAACACAAGCCTCAAGTTGAAGGTTTTCCCAAAGCTATAAGCAACAGGAGGAAAACTCTTTCTTCTAATTTTGATATCTCTCTGTGAAGGGGGAAAGAAGTATGTTCATTGATTCATGCAGATGATGCTAGATGAGACATTATTTTATCTAATGCTGCTAGATAACTCACTTGAAATGACTGAACAGTTTCACTCCAATTCATGGAGAGTAGTACATAGAGCACAAGTCATCAGCATTAGTTACAGGAGACCAGAAGGTTCAAAAGAGATCTTTTAAGTTGGTCTCCTATTATTACTCAGTCCAGTTATTGGTGGGGATCAAACTGTCAATCTCATACCTTCCATCAACCTTATACACACTTTTAGCAGACAAATCACTTCTGATGCTTTTTACTTTTTAAATCCAACTCCCCTAGAAGTCAGGAGAAATCTTACAAAGTTCATGCTGCTTCCCATCCAAGCCTCTCAGACCTGTGTTTGCAACCTGACACATTCATTACCTTCTTCATCTGAAATGCACTGAATCAAAGAGATTTCAGAGCTTCTTTCCGTTTGTGAGAATGTAATGAAACACGTAGCATTCTTGGTAGCGTCAATATTCTTTATAGGGATGGAAAATTCCTGGCTCCAATGGCTGCGTGGATCGTTACTGAGCTTCCAAGTGTAATTCACAGGCCTCTGGAAATCTGATGTACAGTTTAACACAAGGTTATCACCCTTGATGCTGTAATTTATTTTAGGTTCTGAAGGGGGATCTAAAAGGAGAGAAAAAACATTGAGTTTAGTTATAAACTGCCTTGAATTTTAGCACAGTACAAGGGTTGGAGCAACAAAAGCAGCAGAAGAGTGCAGAGACAAAAGTGTTCATGTAAGGTTTGTGTGTGCACATGCACACATGAGCACGAGAGAAATGTGTTTCTAAAAGGAACCTGTAAACCACCTCCTTGGGGTTCTTTGATGCCTAGTTCAAGCCTTCTCATGGCTCACTGTCAATAGGACTAATATACCCACTGGTCAAACATATTTGCCAAAGAGTGCTAGTGAAGATGAGTAGATGGGCACAGGATGATGCCACAGATATTCAAGCACATAATGCCTGGGATAACATGGTCAGCTTGCTCAAAGGGTTTGGTTGTCTACCTGGAAGTACTGCGTGCCATCTACGCACACTAACAGTCATTCCATGGTGAGTAATGATTGGCACACAAATTAGATGCCACCTTTGAAAATATGTTCAAAGTGCCTAAGCAACTTAACACCAGAGCCAAAGAACAGCCCCCCATTGTTTCTATTTGCTTTGTTGAGAAATAAACAATCCTCTTTCTAGATTTTTTAAAGTGAATGAAGTGGTGCACGTTCTTTATGCAGTTCTTCCTCTACTTACCTAATACCTCAAGAATGAATTCTAAAAAACCATCTTTCCCAGAAGTCTGGTAGACTAACTCATATGTGCCAGCATCACTCTTCTCCAAGTTAAATATAGTCAAATTCCCATTCTCCTTAAGCACACTCCTGCCTCGGAGATGAGTTAAATATGTCGGTGGGTTTTGCCCATCCCATTCAGCCACTATATCCTTGTTTTTGTTCCAAGTAATATCCTCTATTCTTTGCTTTATGTCTACTGGAAAAGTAAAATTTTCTCCCACAATGCCAGACAACACATCCTCAGCGTAGATGAGCGCTACAAGAGAAAAAAAAAACAAGTTACTTTAACAATTGTTTTATAAAATACTGCTTGACTAACACTGTATGCAGTATAAGACACATTCAAATTTAGATTAAAATCACATCACAATGTTGCAAACTAAGGCATGTGTTAGTTTAGAATTACCCAAACAAGGTTGTCAGCACAATCATATGACAGGCACTACAAAGGGATCCAATTTCCACATTCTGGTCCCAGGTAGAATCATTGTCCTGATCTTCTTCCCTATCCTAAGACCCTCTATCCTCAGTACTTTCCCTCTGTTCACCTGAAATGGGTCTCCTACCCATGGTCTGGTGAAAAAGATGAAACTGTCGCCAGTAAAATCTATTTTAGCATCTTGTTGCAGAACACCCAGACTGAAGTTCCCTAGGAGTAAATAAACAAATTTTTCCATCATGAATATTCACAGTTATTAAAAAGCACACTTCTGACATAAAATTGCTACTCAGTTCAAAGCACCTGCTCTGAAATCATGGAGGTATTAGGGATTTCCCTTGGAAATGTCACTTAAACAAACTTATTTCACAGACGACATATGTGAAATAACATCCAAACCTCTGAGATCTAGCAGAGCTGTCAGCAAGAAATGGAGCTGTCCAGAAACCTGAACTGCTAAAAAGGCCCAGATATTCAATGTAATTAAACACATAAGAACAGAAGAGGAATAAGAGATTTTCCCTAATTTTTATTAAAAACAGCTACATTTATAAGAAAAAAAAATCTACTGATGTAACAAACAAAATTTTGCTGTGGGGAGGGGATACTGTAAACCATTAGCATCTCTGCATCCTTGCTTCTGTCTTCAGGAATCAACTTCCAAATAGCTCTAAAACAACCACAAGATTACTGCCACGGCAGACATTTATGTGGACATAGACAAAAACATGTTGGTACCGAGTTCAAGTTACACTTGCATTAAAGACTCTATTCCAGAGACTACAGCTGGTAGCTGGTAATTTTTTACTACTAAGTTGAAGGAAGGGCATGATTAAGTTATAAATGAGGTCTCATATTAAGGCGAAATTCCCAATACACACCATGTAAAACTTCCCTTTAAATAGTAACTGTGCATGATGAAACAGAAATACTTCTACTCCTCAAGCCAACCGGTTGCAAGTGACAGCTACTATTTCGAGTTTGTTTCGGTTTTGATTTTTTTATTTATTTGTTCGTCAAAGGCATCAAGTTAAGAACCCACTAATTCTTGTATCATTCCAGACTTCCCTTGCTTCTGGTGCCATCATTGTTACCTCAATGTTACATCATTACTACTGTTCACAAATCAGTGTGGATACGACAGCTTTATCACACCAAGTCACTTCCCTTCACTGTGTACAAGTCCAGAAAACAAACTATAAGCCATCTTGCTCCACGTCCTATCTCCTTTCCATATGAAAGCAGACAGAAGGTCCTTTCCCATCAGCAAAGAACAGTGCTAGTCAGTGTACTGTGTCAGCAGCTCCTCTGCTTGCTGCCAGACCAGAGAATCAAGGACTTTCTCAGACAGGATACTGAAGCAATGAGAAACACACTTCTGTGTGTGTGCAGTTCTCTACCCAAGCACACAGGTCTTCTCCATGCCTTACTTTTTATGGAATATCCAATTTGTTTGCAGTTTACCCATGGAAGTACTCTTCTTGTGCCATTACAGGTGCTACTTCTTGATGTCTGCACTGGAGGTCTTTTCCAGGCACAGGAAATGTAAAAGCAAACAGGGTAAGCTCTCACTCCCACATCTTTTCAACACAACCTACGTGCTTTCTTTGTCTTCTATCCTGTTCAGGCAGATTTAAACATCTCACTTGCTCCCACTGCCCCAGTAGGAGCATCTCTTTCCACTCATCTCAATTAACGATTTCCAGAAAAGAAAAGAACACAGGGAAGCTCCAACACTTGTGTGAAGACCACAGGAAAGCAAGATGCTGGGCAGGGTGGAACACTGTTTTGATCTGATGAAGCTTGAAGTCTTGTTAGAGACTTTTGTTTCATAAAGACAATTTCTAGGAGCGTTTATTTCTCAACAAGTCATCTCTCACTGCCTAAGGACCTACAGTATTCCTAGCATGGAGGAAAACTCCCTGCTCTACCCACTGCAAAATTCTACCTCTCGGCATCTTCGGCTCACAGACACAAACAAGCTGTGGTGGCTTAATATCAGCATGCATAAGCCAAGCTGTGGTGGCTGCTGACAAGAGCAAGGTGACATGACTTCCTGAAGGAAAGGAAGCAGCCATTTGCTGGGGACTAAGAACACAAGCAAGGACAGCCACCACTGCTCAGCCAACCGCTAATAACTTCCTAAGCTTGGGGGTCGATCCAGGTAAACTCTCCACATCTTTACTCCCTTTAAGTTAGTCATAAGAGCTAGGCTGAAGGTATAAGGGAAAACCTGTTGCTCCTTCAAGCCCAGAAGTGAGAAAGAAATGAGAAAGCAGAGTTGAAAAGAAAACACATTTTCTCTCCACAGGTTCTGCTTGGCACAGGGGAGCACTGCTCTCTTCAGCACACTCTCCTCTCGCTCACTGATGAAACGAAGGTCTCACAGCAAGGAGCTGAAGAGTTCCTGCCTAAGGAAACTCGAGGCTTCCAGCAGCAGAACAACAAAAAGTTTACTCTTCGGATAACCGTCATCTCCTGCCATCTAAAAATGTCCAAATTTTATTGGACATTTTGGTTTTATTTATATTGGTTTTATTTCCCTGTTTTATTGGTCTAGTGAAAATGTAAAGAAATCTCCCACTCAATCTGTCAGCTTCCTTTTTTTCAAGGAAATCATACAGAAATGTTGCATAAGGTCACAACCACGTCTCTTTGAGCTTCTGAAGAAAGCATGTGTCATGATATGTTTTCTAAATTTCCAAGGAACCCTTCCCCCTCTTTTCTACGTAATTTTATATGGAAATAGATTTCACAGCAGTTTGCTTCTCTAGTGTGAGTAAAGAGGGAGAAATGACAGCCAAACACTCTCTCATACAATCTTTTTGGAAGGCTAGAAATAAGAATCATGTTTCTTTGCTTTCTCCCTCTCTCCTTATTGTACCTGTTATTCCAACATAAAGTTTACACAACAAAGTAGTAGGGTGCTAAGGCCTTCAGTAGCCTCTACAGAAACCATCAGACCACCTGCTCCTTTATTTCCTAAAACCCACTCCAAATTCCTTCTTATGCCAAGCCTTTTTGTTCTTCCCTTCCAAATAAATCACATGATGAAAGTGCCACAGATAAAGAGAAGGTAACATTGTGTGGGCAAAGCCTCTTCTGCAAACCCATCACCTCATCTTGTCTACATCATCTTCTGCTCCCACTTCTCCAGCAGCCAGACCCATGCAATCCAGTGTGCTGTACTTGAGTCTTAATATTCACCTGACTAATTCTGACTCTGAGCACTTAAGCAGGCTAAAGGTATCCATGTTGTGTTCAGACTAAGTAGAATTTAGTACTCCATTTATCAGCAATAAATACTTCATTACTATATTTGTCTACCTGGCTTGACTTTCTTCACTAGTTTTCTTGGAGCTGATGTAAGGCTTAGTCACTTTGGAGAAACGTCCGTAAGCTAATTCCCTTTTTATTTTTAATACTATCATTATTTTTTGGGGTTTCAAGTACCTATTTGAAATGCATATATGTCTATATTAGGTCTACAAAAGCAGCAGTTAGACTCTCCTATTACCATTAAGACACTAACATTCCACCTGCTAAAGCTGAGTGGAAAAGTCCTTACCGATTAACTTATAGCAAGGAACTGTTTGCCTCAGGAGATGGGCTTTTTAAATAGTGGATATTTGTTTTATTTTTTGTAACTTCCCAACTACCCCTTTTCTAGGCTTTTTTTGAAATTGTGAATTCCCCCAGCAACTGTAAGCAGCAGACAGTTATGTTCCCTCCTAACCCTCAAAACATCTCAACATGGATACTGATTGTGCAGCTCTGGCTTCTTAACCTTTAAAACTTTGACTCTTGATACAAAAGCAACTCTGAGGAGATGACTGTAAATAAACTTAATGTTAGAAGTACCCATTGGGCTGTATTTCCAAGTTGGAAAGAATATTCCTTTTTCTGAATGTAAATAATGGGCTCTTATTTTTGTGGCACCTTCTTGATTTGGGTGTTTTCCTTTTTCCAAAGCATTGCTTTAGGTTAGTTTCAGGTAAGTCTATTCATCCCAGAGTAACCAAACATCAACAAAAATATTCCATCTCTAGCAAGTCTGCCTGTTCATACACCAGGATAAAGGTGTGTGTACAGTGTCACAAGGGCCACACTAAAGGTAGCGGCAAGAGAAAAAGCTTCACAAAATTACTCCTCCATCAGAAGCAAGAGGAAATTTCTGATGTAACGGTCTAGATACACACAACATTATTAGCAAACATTGCCTACTCACAGTTCTCATCATCACCCTGGTTGAAGCAGAGTTTTCACTTTTGCTAAGCAAACCACATGCAGTTTGTTAGGCCGCTTCTTACTACCCATGTAGCACAAATTTGAGTTTCCATCACTCCTATCATTCACATATCAATGCAGCCTTAAAATCCAAGTACTTTAGCTTTGTATATTCCTTCTACTGCCTGAGTCCCCAGAAACTACCTCTGAGCAGTATTATGACTTTATTAGTAATTATTCAGTCACAAATTATTCTGATTTAATTATTGATTTAACCGGTCTTATTATAGAAGAAAGATTGATCCCTGCCTTACAAGAGTCTTTCTTACTTGGTTCTACAGTGGGGAAACTTCATCTATTCTGTGGCAGCCTGAGTCTATCAGGGCAGTCTGTACTACCAGGGCAGTACAAGGAACTCAACACACAGAGAGGGAGTTACTGCAGGACCATAGTATCCAAATCTTCTTTTGCTGTGGAGGCACTATATGGGACATTGATGGGAAGAGAACATGTAAAAACACACCTGTATGTTCCATAACACAGACAAATTTAGGATAACCTTGACACTTCAGCTTCAGAAGGGTTTATGTACTAAACTATTATTGCCTGTACTTTGAGGCAACCTAGATTTATCTAGTTCTCTTGTCAAGAACTTAAACAACGAAACCTTCCCTTCAGGAGAGAGCTGCAATATGAGAACTCCTATTCTAAGAATCTTGTGCCCCCTGCCCCAGACAACTGATTAGCTCAGGGCAATTAAGCCAACACCAGATCCCACACATGGGTAGGTGTGCATGGACATCCCACTTTCCCTCCCCTCCACCTGCTTTTGCCCTCCTGCTCTGTTGGACTGAGCCAACACTCTTCATTAAATTTATAGAGTTGGAGGTTTTTGACAGCTAATGCAATTAGCTAAATCCAGTGAATGCCCAGGCCAACATATGGCCTCCCAGCATAAGGCGAGGGAGGGAGGGGGAAGACTGGAAATCACCACTTTTAGCAGTGGTGAACTATTAGGGAGGGCCAGTGTGTGCTGCAGAATATTGATGATCCTGGCTTTCTAAGGTCTAAGACCATTAATTACATTAAGCCAAGAAACTATTAGTGACATTTTTCACTCTGTGTTCATACTTCCATCCTGCAGTGTTAAATAGCAATGGCAAAAAATTTTTTATTTCTTTTTGGTTTTAATATAATATAACAGCCTCAGCTCTTATCGAGAGTTTTTAAGCAGGGGGCAGATGTTTGGTTTGATTTTTTTTCCTTTGTGAGACATTCCTACCTTCCTCTGTTTATTCAGGAAGATTCAAGAGTAAGGCTAAAGGACAACAAAAGCGAGTGTCAGCTTCATAAAGCTGATGACTGATTTTTCCATTCGTATCATTAAAAACTGTTTAATATTTCTATTAGCAGCCTATGAACTAACCACATTCTACAAGCAACCTGAATTTTTTAGGAGTACAGATTTTCCACCATTCATCCCAGTGCCTTGTAATGTAGTTCTCATAACATTTCCCATGGAGTGGAGAGACAGAGGAGAAAACACTGAGCAATATCAGTGTTTTTGTGATCAACAAAAATGTAGAAAGGAGCATATATTTCTGTGTGTAGAGAAAAAAAGACAGAAAATTTTAAAATAAAAACAAAATCCAGCCCCAACCTGTCAAACGGTCTAACGAGAAAGTAACAAAAAGCCACACTGAGGTATGTTTAGTTTCTATGCTGGAGATTCAGAAGAAGTTTGAAAGAAAACCTGAGAGATGCTAAAAATTATTTGTCAGTCTATGCTCAATACTGTACATGATAACCTCTGTTTTTAGATCAAATAAGTCTTCTCTGCTTAACTCAATTTTTATAAATAAGCTGAATTGGTAAATGAAGCATTAAGGAACTCAGAAGGCCGAAATACTGCATAAAATTGATTTGATGCTCAGAACATTGAAAGAATTGCCTGGCTTTCATATGAGCCGCACTATGGATGCAGAATGCTTCTAGGTGTTCTACTTCCCATATTCAGCTTAATTCCCATATCCCCTCTGCTTTTGGGGTGAAGTCCTGGCTCTGCTAAAGTTACTAGAAGTTTGGCTGCTGTCTGCAATGGAGCAGAACATCCCTACTGGTGTGGCTTGCACTGTGACATCCTGCTGGTGTGGTATTATTTATTCATCTCATCCAGGGAGGATGCAAAGACTTCTCTGTGGGTTCCCTCAATAAACTTGGCCACAGATAACACACTGACTTTTTTTTTCCACCCACATACAATCTCCAGGATCCCAAATCTGAGCACAGTTTTGCCTTGAATTTCCAAGGACTGAAGGAACATGCTCTTGGTATGTCTCAAAGTCCTTCCATAGCCTCACGGTGAGACTTTGCATTCTAATTTGCAAGTCTGAGGTTTTATCAGACAAGAACCTGACCCAGCAGAGCATTGTGAAGAGCTGGAATCCCTATTTGTCAAGTAGGAATTCTGAAGACGCCAAAGCTACACTGCAGCTTCTGTGTGTCACAGGCTCCCACAAGAGAATGGAGAAGCACATCTCCCACCCCATTCCAGATGTTCAGCAACACAACTGGGATAAGTGCAGTGCTTTGAATTTGGATGGAGAAGGCAGGGAATCAGAACGGGAAGACTGAAGGAGGATGAGAATCTACCAACAGCATCCTGGTGTTTACAACAGGTATTTGCAAGGCTAGAAACCTGCATGCCAAGTCAAACTGGTACTGGTCTACTTTATGCACTTGGGCAGATCAGTCTGACTTTCAGGGTCTTGATTTTCTCATACAGAAATGATAGATTATTTTACCTTGTTAAAATTAACATGAAACATTTACGCGTAGTCAACACACATAATAGCAATAATGCAAGCATACAAACAAAAACATGGTGTGAAAGCTTGCCTATTTAGTTTAGTGAACAACAGTAAAGAGTTTGCAGTCCTCATCTCCTGCCCTAATCAACCACTTCAGAATCAAAGACCCTCAATGCTCTCTTAGAGAACAATATCTCTAAATTAAACAAAACAAGCCGAAGACTTCTAGAATAGTATGAGGAGGAAATTCGAGGGAGTTGCTCTGAACACTCAGTAGCAGAACCAGCTGCTTAAAGCCTTCAGGAAAAGCAAGAGGAGACTGTTAATTTTTTAAACAGGGGATACAATAGCTCCTATTTTAGGCATATCCAGGAAACTCCCAAAGCAAAAAAAAAAAAAAAAAGTCACCAAGAAATCCCTTAGACTAGAGGAATAAGAAGATCTTCATAGATTTAACCATGCTCCTTGTCCCACTGGCCCATCTAGCAATAGCAGCTACCTCTATTGACAACAAGAACGTTTGTACATACATCTTCAATTTCAAAAAATGAGCGGTTTTTTTTTTATACTTCTCACGTTCATAGCCCAGGGCAAGGGTTATGGGTGTGAGGGTATTGCTCCTCAGACACACACGTGGAACTTGGACTAAGAAGGCCTTTGATTAGTATTTCACCAGAAGTTAATAGCAATAATTTACTTCTACGGGGGAAAAAAAAAAGAAAGAAAAAAACCACAATAATTAAAAACAAAACAAAACAAAACAAAAAAACCAACACAAAACCTTTGACAACTTTGATGGGTTTTCCTTGAGCAACAGGGAACACAGAACACAATATAAATAGCACTTTCATATACAGGGGTGACAAGAATATTTCTACAATAAAAGCTTGCTTTCTGAGCTCCTTAACACCTCAGGAACAGGGGGGAATTAACTCACCGTAGGCGGGTGCCATAATATCACACCCACTTCCTACCATAACCTTCCTTTACACAAGTTTGAGAGAAACGAGCCAGAAGAACAGGGTGGGGAGTTCCTAAAAGTGCTGACCGCTGGCATGAAATTCTAGAGTTAGACGAGGGAGGCACGCAGCCGCCTGCTTCTGCCCGCTATGCCTTGGAAG